>NC_080057.1:18921482-19013982 GCF_026212465.1 Amaranthus tricolor | reverse complement strand
CTCTTAGGTTAAACCTCTCTGCGGACCTGATTAGGGATAGGAGTAGTTGGAGACGCCATATCCATGTTTTAAATTTCTGATGTCCTGTTAGTTTACATTTTAGTGTCTTTAACCTCTTGCGTTTATCGTTTCCTCTCTATTAGTCCTTTGTTTTCTTTTGTAGTGATTCTCTTTTTTTTATAGGCCTTTAAGTTATCTTCTATATGTAATCACGTCTCTTATCTTCCTCGAGTCGGGGGACTCCTTTGGCCGCGCTCTACGTTATGGATATGAGTTGCCGCCGTCTTTCCCTCCCCAGACCCTGACCTTAGTTTTTCTATGAGCGGGATATACTGGGTAGGATGATGATGATGATTTGTTATATTTATGCACTCTTTAAATTATACATTATATTAGTAAGGGGGACCAAAGCCAAAATTATAAAGGATCACATTTTCGGCAATGGGGTCGGACCTCGATCCTCGATGTGACTTTGCCTATGACAAAACCTTACTGGTCTCTATTAAAAAAAGTTGAACCGTAAAATTTGTCTGGTGTTTTCTTATTTAGTAGATTTTATGTCTCTTTTAAATTGCACTATTTTTTTATTTTAGTTTAATCCACTATTTTTGCATTATAATTTTGGTAATGATCTCACTTTTTTCTTTTGATTTCATTCACAAACTTATACTCTCTTTTAATCTTTATCACTCATTTCTATTATCCACATGTTTTTTTGTCTTATTATCCAAACTAATTTTTCTTTCCATTGAACTTTACTATTTTAATTTGTAACTATTGCAAAATGAGAGGAACAAAAAGAGTAATAAATAAATGTAGTAACTACGGCTCAGATACGAAGCCAAAAAATGCAAAGTAAGGGGGTTAAATTAAAGGGAAAATTGACATTAATAATCCAATATTTCACTCATCCACTATGAATAATCACAACTTTAAATTATTTCTAATAATCCAACCTTTGTGATAAATTTGCCAACAACATACCATCATACAATTAATAAAAAGACTGTAAAATTCAAATGACATTCGCATAGTGATTTGCCATATGAAATAATTCTTACCAAAATTAAATTAACTTATGTCTTAATATAAGTTTTTGCTAATTAATACAAATTCCTCATTATAATTTTAATTAATTTCTAAAAAAAAAATTCATCAAGAAACAAAAGATACTGCATGATAATCAAAAATTATTTTGACAATGACAAAGAATCGTTATGATAACTTTGTTGGAAGATTACACAGATTTGCCTTAACCAGAATAAGAGCTTTAATTACTATTTATATTAACAACCAAATTTTTTCATTCAAAGCACTATATATTCTAAAATTCTCTATATATTTTATAAGAAATATTATAATTTTATATTGATAACATGTAATTGCGTCATTTTTTAAAGTTATATTTTATATACTTTTATACTAATAACTTCATGCATTGCGCGAGTTTTATACTAGTATTGCTAATAATAGGTAATAATATGATATGCTGCTAGAAAACTAAAATAAAGATTAGATTATTCACAGCGTAATAAGAGCAAATATTAGATTATACAAAAATAATCTAAAGGTAATATTATTCACAGTGAATGAGCAAAATATTGGATTATTAAGATTAATTTTTCCTAATTTTAAATTTTGTTAAGTGGATAACTATTTTTTACAAAATATTGCCTAAAAATATTGTTAAGATTAAGCAAGCAGAGAAGATAAGAAACGTTTCAGTTAAATGAAAATGATCAGAAAAGAAAAAATTAACTGAAGCAAATATTTTCATAAAAACGATATCGCAAATTACAATTGAAATCTAAGAAAACATACCTAATTATTTTATAATAATTTTTTATAATGCGTATTTAATGATATTTAGTTTTAAAAGTTTTGATTTAGAAAATAATAGACTAAGCACAATTATAGTGCTGTTTTCGTTCCACAAAATTTGTTACAAGTAAATTTTGTCGGGATATTATGATAAAAGAAAGAAAAATGTAAAATAGACCGTTTTCTGTAGAATTAGGTTATTAAGGAGAAAGAAAAAACTTATTTTCCGAGAAGTAAACTAAGCGCAAATCATATTTCTGGTGGCAGTGACAATAGTTAGGTAACAATAATCAATAATAGTACTTTAAGAAGCACAACTTTATTAAAAAATGTCTCAAGTTCAATCCTTATGAAACCAAAATTTTTCTAATTTTTTCGTGGGCCCTGCATATAAGTTCTTTTTGCCCTTGCTTAGGGCTGACCCTACCGATATTTACCTGATCTTGTAGTTAAAAAAAATATGACACAACTTTAAAAATGATTTACAATTACATAAAAGTTTATATGGACAAAAGACTCAATTGATCATAAATTTGAAATCAACCCGATGATTTGAAAGAACACCTCTAATTCCAAAAGGTGGCTAGATTATCTACTTGTAATACTTTGGATTGCATGATACTTAATAGACTAGAAAAGAGGATGGCTAAGTTAGAAATTGGTCATAAAATCTTGTTTGGAAAAGAAGGTATTTATTCCAATTAAGATAAGATTTTTTTTCCCCTTATAAAATTAAAAAGGCTAGGATTTTTCACCAAGTTCGTAGTGTAATTGTTTTCTCTACTTTTGGCTTGGATATGTAGATTATGATTTGACAAGGATTTTGCTATTATCATAGTATCATTGGATTGTGGGTGAGAGTTGCTTTCTAATGATAATCCGTGCTTGAAATTGAATTATCTTCATGAGAGTAGGTAACTGTTTTAATTGGAAATATTGAATGTTGTTTTAGAGTTTTAGTGTTGTTTTAGAGGCATGGCTTTTAGTTCGAGTTCAACGTGATGTGTTAATTATCCCTACTTACGACTTCAAATTGTTTTAGGTGAAACTTAGTTACAATTTGTGTTAAGTGAGGAAGGAGTAATATATATTGTTTGTCCAAGAAAAAATATCCATGTGTCCATGTAAAGAGTTTCCAATCAAGTTCCTTGTGTTTGAATGTGGTTGAAAATGCTCGAAGGACATTATAGGTCTTCAAATGATTCTACAAAACGAACAAAGGTTACTAACTTGAGGGATAACATCTGATAAAAACCCCTCTAATTCTTAAAGCATATGGAGGTTGAATATAGAAAAGTTAGAATGGCGTACAGATCAACAATGAAATTCTAGTTTCCGTGCAAATTCATATATTCCATAACAATTATGTATATCTTCCAATAATTCACATAATATTCAACTTGTTTTGGTGAACAATATCTCATTTTCTAATAAAAACTTGACCATTCTTGTAATCACAATTATTTTCATCTTATGTTTACAACTACTTGCTACCATTCGGTGATTAAATATATAATTCACATAATTGTCAGGAATTTTGATATTTCTGAGCAGCCACCAACACAATAATATTATATTAAAAGATATTCCCTCAGTCATTAAAAATTTAACACAATTGCATATTGACGAGCGGTCTTGAAAAATTTAGCCGCCATGTACAAAGACAAAAGACTTTATTTTGTGCCTTATTTATAGTAAATATATTTTTTTATTAATAAACTTAACATTTCTTTTTGCTTTATACGGGGAAGAAAGCGAGATCTTGTGCGGTCGATCACCTTGCACACCCTCAAAATCTCCTCTGCATATTGCATAAAAATTAAGAAATAATGTAACCCCTTAAATTGACGTGTGGATAAAATTAAATAAAATACAAACGTTTCTATAAATAAAATTTGTAGCAAAGTAAAAGAATTAGACTAGAAAGAAAAATGTAATAATTATTTAGAAATTACATATAGTTACTATTACAGTCAACGATATTATAATTAAATGACTTATCTAACATTTCACAATTTCATAAACAAAGGAATAAGTCAATTCAGTTGGTTAATTAAGGACAAGATAATAATACCTAATCTAACTATTTAATAATCATAAATGAGTATTTAAATAATAAGAAATGAAGCCATGTAACACATTATATAAAGGACATCCACAAACAAGTACCATAGCTCATCCTTTCCTCCTCATCTAAATTTAGTGAGATTCATCTCTTATTACAATGGCTCTAACTAGTATAGCTTTCTTAGCTTCTCTACTCATGACTTTTGTGGTACTTTCATTTGCTGCTGATTCTTATGGTTATAACCCTACTCCTGTCTACACACCATCTCCCGTTTATAAGCCACCCGTATATATCCCTTCTCCGGTATACAAGTCACCCGTTTATACTCCATCACCTATATATAAGTCTCCTGTGTATACTCCATCCCCTGTATACAAGTCACCTGTATACACTCCATCCCCAGTATACAAGTCACCCGTTTATACTCCATCTCCGATTTATAAATCCCCTGTGTACACTCCATCCCCAGTATACAAGCCACCCGTATATACTCCATCACCAGTATACAAGTCACCCGTTTATACTCCATCTCCGATTTATAAATCTCCTGTGTACACTCCATCCCCAGTATACAAGCCACCCGTATATACTCCATCACCAGTATATAAGTCACCCGTTTATACTCCATCTCCGATTTATAAATCTCCTGTGTACACTCCATCCCCAGTATACAAGTCACCCGTATATACTCCATCACCAGTGTACAAGTCACCCGTTTATACTCCATCTCCTACATATAAGTCTCCTGTGTATACTCCATCCCCAGTATACAAGTCACCGGTATACACTCCATCACCAGTGTACAAGTCACCCGTTTATACCCCTTCACCGGTTTACAAGTCACCAATTTACACACCTTCACCAGTATACAAGTCACCTGTTTATACTCCATCTCCTATTTATAAGTCTCCTGTGTATACTCCATCCCCAGTATACAAGTCACCTGTGTACAATCCATCACCAGTATACAAATCACCCGTTTATACTCCATCTCCTACCTACAAGTCACCTGTGTATACTCCATCCCCTGTATACAAGTCACCAGTATACAGCCAATCACCAGTGTACAAGTCACCCATTTATACCCCATCACCGGTGTATAAGTCTCCTGTATATACACCATCACCAATTTACAAATCACCCGTTTATACCCCATCTCCTACTTATAAATCTCCTGTGTATACTCCTTCACCAGTATACACTCCATCTCCCGTGTACAAGTCACCGGTATACACCCCATCACCAGTGTACAAGTCTCCCGTTTATATCCCATCACCAATTTACAAATCTCCTATATATACACCATCACCGGTGTACAAGTCACCCATTTATTCCCCAACGCCAGTGTACAAATCACCTATTTATACCCCATCACCAGTTTACAAATCTCCCATATACACTCCATCACCAGTATACAAGTCACCTGTTTACACACCATCACCAATATATAAATCTCCCGTTTACACACCATCACCAGTTTACGAATCTCCGGCATATATCCCTAGTCCTCCATATGGCTATTAAGAAATGTATTATGTATGACTAATTGTGTTGTTTGCCAAGTTCTTGTTTTGCGAAGGTTATGCATGAAACAAAGTACTCGGAATGTTTGTTGAGTGCATTTGTATTTTTTATGTATTGTTTAATATTCAATATAATAAAAGCAAAAGTTTAAAATATTTTTCTTAATTAGTTTACTTAATATATCAGTATTTGACTTTGACACAATATTAAAATTCACATCCTTCATCAACGTACATATGCTTTTAACAAAAATATCACGCTTAATTACCCATTCTTTTGTTGATAATTATAATAATAGGTTTTCTGAAATCCGTTGTTTATCAACTGCTATATGCTGACTGATCTCGCATACAATGTTTTTCTAGAAGATTTATAGTCAAATATTACAGGAATGAAAAGGAAAAAGCGTTGGGAAAAAAAATAATGTTTCTAAAAGTTTTATATTAAGATGTTATTTGCTATTGTCATACTCCCTTCTATTAATAGAGAATGAGACATTTTTCTATTGGGCCAATTCACCGAAGATTTCTCATTTTTATTTTTGTCATTCTTTTTTTACCCTTTTAGCCTTACTACAACAAAATAATACATAAATATCAATGTCTTTTATGGAAAAAGAGAGCTTTCCATCCACTTTTAAGTGTTCCCTCACCCCTCCTTGGTTTTAGTGCAAAACCCAAATGTCACATTCTATATGAATAGGAGGGAGTATGTTTTAATGGTAAATAAAAATTGCTAAAAATATCTGACCTTTAATACTGTCCGACTGTACGAGTTCGTTCGACCTAGTTGAGCAAGTATTAGGTATTCAACTCATCCAGATCCACTTTCTCGAGCCTTAGAGGTTAGGTGATTACTGAATATGCTAAATATTCTCGATTTGTGCTTCCTTTAGAAATTGAACATCAAAACATTAATTGAAGCGTAAAACTCCAAATTTCCAAGCATAAGTGTAGAATACGAATACGACATAGCTAACAAGTCCGGTGTAGAAAATTTCAAGTGACTCTAAAAATTTCTATGACACTTCAAAAGTGTAAGGACAAAAAACTGTTAAAAAAACATCAAGCGCGATTTAAGTTATGACTCAAGAAAAAGAAAATATATAATAAATAAGATTAATGAATTGCAATAACATAACAAGGCAAAATTTGTTACTATATATTAGCTTTGTTTGAATATTTATATTCAATGAATTGTAATGAAATAAAAACGCAAATATTATGTCATGATATCAGATATTTAGATTTAAACTCGTCCTAAAACATTCCAAAATTTTTGCCATATAGTGTTATTTTTGTAGTGTTTATATGTAATTAATCACCTCATTCATTGTTACAAGATTGGATGCTTGAAGAGTAAAGCATAACAATACAAAGAATTATTTCTAGTCAACATGTTCGTCTTATATGTGATAAACCTTAAGTCTTGTGGTAAAACAAACAACTATTCACACAACTCTTTTATATGGTATTATTCAAAAATAACTTATTCATCAACTTAACGTCAAAAATATCATTTTACATGACAATGTTGAAGAAACAATGTACATTCATTATACTTGTTGCTAAAATTGAGTTCATTCATTCTACTTTGACAACTTTTTGGATCAACAAGAAAGGTTTCAAAAGTGCCTATCTTGTTTTATACGTGCACGATATCATACTTTCTACTTTCTCGTCTTTTCTTTTCTATTCTATTATAGCTATTCCTAGTTCTAAATCTGATATGAAAGACTTGGGTATTTAAAAATATTTTCTTAATGTTGTTGTCACCCAAAAATATATCTCGTTTATTCTTAACACATACAAAATATGCAAAGGAAATTCTTATTTGTGCAACAATGTCATGTTATAAATTTGAAATAATGGATGAAATAAATAAGAAACTTAAAAGGAAAAATTATCAAAAATTACCTAATTAACAATAGTGCCTTTTATCAGATTGTGCAAAGAAATTAATTGTTTTTTCAAAAACCACCTCAAAAATACATTTTCTTTTACTAAACATGCTAATAGAATTTATTTTATCATTTGTGATCCATATCACCTAACATGCAGTAACAAATAAGTCTAATTGAGAAAGCCATTAGTTTGCACAAACAACACGTGCCTTGCACATGACCAGACCAATTGAATTTCGCTTAAATTCTTTTGGTATGTATTTTTGACAAAAAAAATATTTTTCAAGTTAGTTTATGAAAAAGAAAAGAATTTATTTAGTGTATCTTCAGATAAAAAAACACTTCTAATATGTATTTTAAAACAATTAATGAAAAAGTTGAGTTTCCAATACGGCAATTTTATGTACAAATTAGTTAAAATTTCAATGCCGCGAAAAAAAACAACAATGAATTTCTTTTTTCTGCAGATTTATAACGAAAATTCATGAACTTGTTTTGGTGAATTAAAATCTCATTTTCTAATAAACAAGTTGACCATTACGAATATTCTTATACTCACAATTATTTAATTTCAACTACTAATTACTACAAGTTGCTAGCATTCGGTGATTAAAATAAAGATTTAACTCAAATAATTACTTAAATAATTAAATTTAATTCACTGGAATATTAATTTTGATGTATCCGAGTTGGCACTAACTCTACTATATTAAACAATAACTATTGCAGTCAATGATACATGATTATACAATCGTAAATGATTCAACATAAACAAGCAATAAGTCAACACAGTTTAATTAAGGACAAGATTATACCTAATCTAACTATTTTATAATCATTAATTATAATAATTAAATATTAAGAAATAAAACCATGTAACACATTATATAAAGGGCTTCCACAAACAACAAGTACCATAACTAATCCTTTCCTCTTCACCTAAATCTAAACCTAGCCAGAGTAATCTCTTATCACAATGATTCTTACTAACGTATCTTTCTTTGCTTCTCTACTCATGACCTTAGTCGCACTTTCAAATGCTGCTGATTCTTATGGTTATAACCCTATTCTGGACTACACATCTTTTCCTGTTTATAAATCTCCCGTTTACATACCTTCTCCAGTACACAAATAACCCGTCTACACTCCATCTCCTACATACAAGTCTCCTGTGTATACTCCATTCCTATTATACAAGTCATCTATATACACTCCATCCCCAATATACGGGTCATCCGTTTATACTCCATCCCCGATTTATAAGTCTCCTGTGTACACTCCGTCCCCTGTATACAAGCCACCCATACACACTCCGTCACAAGTATAAAAACACCCGTTTATACTCCATTTCCAGTATACAAGTCACCGTTGTACACCCATCACCAGTATACAAATCACCCGTTTATACCCCATCACCAATTTATAAGTCTCCTGTGTATACTCCATCCCCAGTATACAACTCACCCCTATATACTTCGTCACCAGTATACAAGTCACCCGTTTATACTCCATCATCAATTCTCCTGTGTATACTCCTTCCCTAGTATACAACTGTAACAGGAGTGGCAATCTTGATACATAATTAACATTTAATAATAATGTTTAATACAAGAATATTGCGAAAGTCTCAAAATGCCGAATTGTTAAAAACTTTAAATCATAAAAACTAAAACTGTTTCAAAATAAAAGTAAATATTACATCTGATAAGAAATATTGTTTGCTAAAAATGGGAAAAATACATCATCATCATCAAGTCATCAATAAAGATACAAAAAGCAGTTAAGTTCTCGATAAATAGTAATTGCTGCGACCTGGATCGGAACCTGAACTAAATCCTGCGAAATTCTGCCATCCATGATACGAATGACAGCCGATTGAATCGGTCAGCGCTTAACACCGAGCATAACTTTCAATCCAGCTCAAAATACGAAAATTATACGCTACATTTACAAAATAATAATTTAAGTACGAACTTATATTTAATTGACATCACCGTATACTTTTACCATATTCTTTTTCTATTCCATTCAGTTTACTATTTAGATGAATTACCTAATATAGCAGGTCATCGTGATATCCAAGTTTACTCTAGGTAAATACTGCGTAAGTTGAGATTATTCATGGTTAATCAATAGGTGGAATTATTGAAGGTAATTTTTCTTTTAAATTATTATAAGAAATAGAAAATATGAAAAAAAAAAAAAAAAAGTCATTTAAATGTTTAAAAACAAACACCAAATCGAAGGACATCAAAAACTTAGCCGGCGTTTGTAAGCCTCCCTTTCACCCTTCGCCCAACTTCTAAACTTACATACTGCAAGAACACCAAAAATTTGCATGAGAAAAGAGCCAGTTGCCTTCAATGTATCCAAAATTTTGGCATTAGATGTCAACTCTCTGTCAACCACATCTCCATAAATAAATATGGAGAATCATTTCTAATTTGTTGCTCCAACCTTTTTTTAGGTCTTTTGTGGCTTTTCTTCCCATTGCCCGTGATGTTTTTCACTGTTTTTCAAAAATAATTAGCTTTGTTTATTATTATTTTAATATTTATTAATGTTAATGTTTACCATATATTTTCCATTAACTTTATTTTAATATTTTTATATTACTTATGATCTCTATATATTTTTCACCAACTTTACTTAAACATTTTTTAATAGTTGTGGTTCCAATATTGTTTTACTAATTTTATTTTTTATTAATAAAATAATATATATACATCATCTAAAAGATTCTATTTTTATTATTATTTTTTATTAATAAAATAATATATATACATCATCTAAAAAATTCTATTTTTATTATTATTTTTTATTAATAAAATAATATATATACATCATCTAAAAGATTCTATTTTTATTATTTCTCATAAATGTTTCTTTTGATAACAATTTCAAGGAATGGAGTGAATACTAATCAGCTCAAGTCCTAAAGGCAAGGTCAAAAAGAGGAATTAGGATTTTTAAAAGCAAAACACTAAAAAATGAGATTTTTACTTTCAATTTTTACTATGAAAAATGATGCAAGTAAAAGAGATAGAGAAAGTATTGGAAAAACGATATGCACAATAACTGTGTTGATTCTTAAGCTTCTATGGGGATGCAAGAGTTAAGAATGTAAATATGGGATCTAGATCTAGATAATAGTTCAACACGGTATATATAAATATAATTGAATGTTGAACTTCAAATTCTATAGTCACAAATTACACTTAAAAAATTACATCATCTTCCACAATTCATTAACATCAACAAATCTTTCATTATCTACCGTCATCTCAAGATTAGACAAGCCATAAACTTTCTCCGTTTCATTATACTTGCATCAGATAATGACATTTTTCCACACAATATGTCATAATCAGTTGTAAGTTTTTCAAAACAACAGTAATATATATTATAATACTATACACAATGCATCATATATAAACCCAACCACAATACTTTTCTATTATTTGCAATACCCTTGATTTGTTATAAATCCTTACTTGAGTCTCTTCTCTTTAACCTCATAACCTCCATTGAACGAATTTACACCATGAAACTTGTTCTTAGTCCTACTAATAAACTCACTAACTCTATCATTAAAACTATCATGCCTATCGCCAAGCTTTCGAACACCCACATTTGTCGGGCTTCTTATCTTTCGCCCTGTGCGATCAATAAACTCAGACGACATACTATTATTACTCTTCGCAATACATGAATTTTTCCGATCATCTACATGAGAAATGATGGTTGGAATTCTATTTTCATGACCTTCAATTGGCAGATCAGTTGCTATGGGCTTGGTGTGAATGACAGCATATTTATGATCGATTTCTTTCTTGCTGGATGTTGCTGTTGCTGTTGGTGCAACAGATTGCTTGAAAACTCGAGGGCATCCTTCGATAGACACACTCCCAACTCGAGTGACACGAACACATCGATCACTTTGGCTTGTCGTAGGAGACTTAGTCGAAACATTTGTAGTATGCTGATGATTTGTAAATCGAAGGGTTCGAATGAATGGAGAAGGATTTCGAATTGCCTTATAGAGTTTCTCACAACAGCTATTTGGATCTTTAGATATAGATTTTTTGTTGATCATAGTGACTAGTTGTAGTAATAGTTGTAGATTGGAAGTATGTTGGAATATGATGTTATTATAGGTTAAGTTAAGGGATAAATAAATGAAAGCAAGAAACATAAAGTTAATGATTGGTAAGGGAATTTATGCTTATTTTGTGTGGAGTGGGAACCAACTTTAGATTGTTGAAAATTGAGTGAAAGATGGTTCTAAATAATTCAAAACAATCCACTTAAATTGCAACTTTGGTGCAATTTCTCAAATAGTTGTTATGGGATCAAATTCTCTCTTTTATTGATTTTTTTCTTGGCAATTCTCTAACCACTTGCTTCTCAACATTTGGCATCTATTGTAAGGACTCTAAAAGTGTATAGGCTATAGCCTTGTAAATTAATCTTAAGTGTCTGATCGAGAAATTTGTATTTGATTTAAAAAATTACGTTGAAAAGTTATATGTGACATTCTCAATGAGAAGTATGGTTTAAAAAGAGAGCGGTATACCAATCCAATTCATTTTCTTTTACAATTGTCGTATTAGTTTTTTTTCTTTATTATCATTTTTTCCATAAATGTATGTCGTGGATGTTAAATTTTAATGCTGGATTCCTTTTTTGTCACCATTTAAAATGTTGAATCAAGAGCCAATTCCGACAACATTGATGATGACTTTGAGCATCTCATAGCTCATGTCATGTCTTGCACACTCGAGAGTGGTGCGGAGTGTGCCATGGGGAATGGAATGCTAAGGTTTGGGTCTCTTGACCAAGTATTGAATGAGGATAACTTGAAGGGTTTGATCAAGGCATAATTAGAGGGAAGGTTTGGTCAAAATCAAGGCAGCAGGCTCTCGGGTGAGTTGCTCGACTGATCGAGCACTATGGCTTGGTCGAGCCAAAGATCAGTAACGTTCTAGTGGGTTCTGTGAGGCTGCTTGACAGGTCGAGCTTGGGAGGCTCGGTTGAGCAAATGTCAGCGGGGAAAACATCGCGATTTTGTTTTGTATCCAGTTTGTTTGGGCTTTTAAGCCTTTTGTCCCAGGTTATTCTAATATGTTTTAGGGCTATAGAAAGAGTCTTAGAACATCATTAGGATATAGAGAGAGACTAATACAAGTGAGGCAACTAGGGTTTATACCATTAGAGTTCCCTTCATCCTTGTATTAGGTTGTTTGTGTGACACCGCCATTAAAGGTGAGGTCTTTGCTTTGGGAGATTGTTCTTGAAACTTATAAGGTGAGTCATTAATGTATTGTTGAGTATATTAATGATAAGATACTTGTTTTGAGGGGGAGGTATCCATTAATACCTAATATTTTTTGTGTGTTGTTGTCCATTATTGTTGGTGCTCTGTTTTGGTGGTTGTTCTTTGCATTAGTTTGTTTATTGTTTCTTCACCGTTGTTATAGCCTATTTACAACAATTGGTATCAGAGCTTTAGGTTAGATTTGTGGGTTGTTTTGTGGGTGAAGTTAGAGTCTTTGGTGAAGAATCAATATGGGTGATGGTGCAAAGTTTCATATTCCATTGTTTGATGGAAAAATGAACTTTTCGGTGTGGAGGAGCACCATAGAGAACTTGTTGGTACAACAAGGGATTGACGATGCTCTTGAGAAGAGCAAGCCCACAACAATTGGATGAAGGAAAGTGGGTGGCCATGAAGAAGAAGGCGGTGAGCACTATTAGGCTTGCCATTGCACCCAAAATCGAGTATAACTACTTGATGGAGACCGACCCCGGTGTGTTGTTAGAGAAACTTCAAAAGGTGTATGCTTCGAAGTCTCTTACCAAAGAGTTTTGCTTGAGATGGGAGTTGTGTCAACTCATAAAAGAGGATGATACAAGTATGCAAGTTCACATCAACACATTCAATCAATTGGTGTGCCAATTGTTGAATGCCGATGCAAAGCTTTTCGATGAGGACAAAGCCCTACTACTCTTAGCTTCACTTCCTAAGAGCTATTAGAATATCGTTGAAACGTTGCTCCTTGGGAGGGAATCTATCACACTTGATCAAGCATTGGCGGCGTTGAGAGAGAATGATAGGTTTATGGAGAGACATGATGGGAAAGACAAGAAGGGGAGTAAGGAGGCACTATTTGGTGAAGGCTCAAGAGGAAGAGGAAAAGATAAGGGTTATCAAGCAAGGGGCAAGTCTCAAGGGAGAAGTGACTATAGTAACAAGGAGTGTTACTATTGTAAGAAAAAGGGGCACATTCAAATGATGGGCAAGGAGAAGAAGGAGGACCTCAAGAAGATGAAAGACATGAAGGTTGAAAGAAGAGAGGATGAGAGTAGCAGGAGTGTCGCTCTAGGCTTTGTGGATGATGATGACTATGATGGTGCGCTTCTTGTTGATAGGGGAGTGACTCGTAGTAAGGAATGGGTGATTGACTCCGATTTCTCATTCCATATTTATTGTGATAGGGAAAGGTTTGCAAAGCTTAGCCATTGTGATGGAGACCTTGTCACCTTACCTAATGGTGAAAGGATGAAGGTGGAAAGTATTGGTAAAGTGGTTGTTGTGACACATAATGGTGTCAAGAGAAGGCTAGGTGTGAGGTATATTCCTAAGCTTGAGAGGAACCTCATATCACTTGGTAGGTTGGAGTCCAGGGGATGCACCTTCAAAGCTAATGGTGGGTTATTGAAGGTCATTAAGGGGAGCATGGTGCTTATAAGAGGGAGAAGAAGTGAGAGAAACTTGTATGTGTTGCAAGTTGAAGATGGTTGCCTGGGACACATGGATGGTTGTAAGTCACCCAAGAAGGTGACATTTGATGATGGTAAGCGAATTGGTCTTGAGGGGGAGATTGTTGAATCAAGAGCCAATTCCAACAACATTGACGATGACTTTGAGCATCTCGTAGCTCATGCCATATCTTTCACACTCGAGAGTGGTGCGAAGTGTGCCATAGGGAATGGAGTGCTAAGGTTTGGGTCTCTTGACCAAGTATTGAATGAGGATGACTTGAAGGGGTTTGATCAAGGCATAATTAGAAGGAAGGCTTGGTCAAACTCAAGGCAGTAGGCTCTCAGATGAGTTGTTCGACTGGTCGAGCACTATGGTTCGGTCGAGCCAAAGATCAGTAATGTTCCAGTGGATTCTATGAGGCTGCTCGACCGGTCGAGCTTGGGAGGCTCGATCAAGCGAGTGTCAGCAGGGAGAAATAGTGCGATTCTGTTTTGTATTCGGTTTTGTTAAGGCTTTTAAGCCTTTTGTCCAAGGTTATTCTATTATGTTTTGGGGCTATAGAAAGAGTGTTTAAACATCATTAGGATATAGAGAGAGACTAATACCATTAGAATTCCATAGATACCTCATATTTATTGTGTGTTGTTGTCCATTGTTGTTGGTGCTCTGTTTTGGTGGTTGTTCTTTGCATTAGTTTGTTTATTGTTTCTTCACCATTGTCATAGCCCATTTACAACATAAGATATTTCTAGATTTTTTGAATTCGTTGTGATAGAGTACGTATTATTCTCTTTTTTAAAAAAATAGCTATGTTTTATTAAACACAAATTGTTGTGGGAAATTTCTTTGAAATAGACTGTCTTAATTGTGCGGGCCCATTAGATTTTTTCAGAATATAAAAAAAATGGAAAATGTAGTATAACTACACACTTACTTGGTAGGGGTTTATGATACCTCAAGTAGGCATTTAGAATAGGTCAAGTAGGGGTTCACAATATGTCAAGTAGGTGTTTTTAACATGTTGAAATTGTCAAGTAAGTGTTATGTGCTGTAGGTATTTAGGTTATTTGTTGTGAAGGTTTATGTTATTTGCTGTATGTGTTTAGGTTAGGTGTTGTAGGTGTTTTTGTCATGTGCTATAAGTATTTTTATTGTTCTGTGCTGTAGATGTTTAGGCTATTCTTTATAAGTAATTATGTTATGTGTTGTATGAGTTTATATTATATGATGTAGGTGTTTAGGATATTTGGTATAAGAGTTCATGTTATGTACTGAAGGTGTTTATATGTCTACTTCAGTAAGCAAAAATATCTACTAGAACTAGTTTAAATGTCTACTAAAACTAGTTTAAAATATCTATTAAAAATTATGGTATGTGTTTTGTAAAATACGTGCGCATAGTAGGTGTTTTTGTAAATTAGCCTGAGCCTTGGGAGGTGTCTTTTAAAGAGACAGTCTCTCAAAAGACCTAGTGCTTATTAAAAAGAAAGATTCTCACCTTAAAGAAAACAAAACAGCTAAATATAGCTATAAAAATGTAACTTAAGATAATAGAAAATATGTAATTATTTTATACACATTATTATAAAATATGAGATTTTTTTTTTTTTTTTTTTATGTACATCCTAGGCATTTACCTTCAATTCTTTTGATTTTATTCTAAGCCCTATCCTTTGGAATGTAAGAGTTTTATAAAGAAAGTGAAACAATCTCAATTGGACTATCAATTAATATAAAGTTCCATACTTTATTTGAATTAGTATGTGAATTAAAATGAGAAATGTGAAACATTATCGACTTTGGAAGTGAGTAAGTGTTTAATATTTTATGAATGTTTATAAGTCATAAATCATCATCATCATACTCAGTGTATTTCGCTTATAGAGACTATCACTGATTGATGTGCATTACATGGCATATTATTGGCATAATGATAATAGATATTGTATCAAGCAAGGATATTATTTATTCTTGCATATCATCATTATCATCGTATCCAATATTCCGCATAAATATAGGGCCTGAAGGAAGGTAACGAATAATCGATACCTGTACTTCCTTAAAGGAGACTAGAGAAAAATAGTTTGTTTTACCCGGAAAAAAAAAAAAGCATTGCACAAGAAAATGATGAATAATATACGTTGTAATGAATGATCAGGCATATTGTTGTTAGTGGAGCCATGAGATATTTGTTGCTCAACACTCAAGTGATGCAACGGATTTAGAATGCAAAGCAAAGAAATACGTGGTGTGGATCAAAATTCTGAAGCAAAATTGTGTATGGTGAGGAATATGTTAACGGTGGTAATTTAATTGAAAAGTATGGATCACATAAAAGAATATTATGCCTTGAAAAATTCTTTATTTTATTGAATTCAAATATATGGCAATTGGCAATATACAAAGATAAATTTAAGAAATTAAATATTACATCATACTTCCTGTCTTTCTATTTATTGTTTTCATAAGAAATGTTAATAAACATTAAGAAAAGTTAAATCTTTTAGATGACGGAGATATTATTTTACTAAATAAAAAGTAAATAGGAAAAAAGTGTGGATCACAAGCACTAAAAATATATAAAATAAATTAGTGGAAAAAATATAGGGATTACGAATATTAAAAAATATTAAAATAAAGAGTGGAAAACATGTGCGGACCATAAACATTTTTAAAATAATAAAATAAAATTAATAAAAAATTTGTGGGAATCATAAGGATTAAACATATTAAAATTAGGGTGACTAATGCTAATTTATGTTCAATAAATGTTATATAAAAAATATTCTTAAAAAGAACAACAAATGAAACTATGTGACATTCAGTGTAATTCCCCACACCTCTAAGGATTCTATTTCATCAATATTTATAGTATGCTCATTAGAGGTTACAAGAATAAGGAAAGTCAAGGGATTAGAATAATAAATCCTAAGATAATAAAAGAGTAATAATCAATTAGTGGAAAACAAAACATTCAAGAATTGATATTCTATCACACCCCCACAGTTGAAACAGGAGGAGGTTGAATGCTGAGACTAGAACGGAAGTGGACAAACTATTGTTGTGGCAAACCTTTAGTAAAAATATCTACAAATTGATATGAGGAGGGAACGTGCAGGGCTCAAACTTCTCCCAACGCAACCTTTTCACGAACAAAATGAATGTCCATTTCAATATGTTTTGTCCGATGGTGTTGGACAGGATTAGTGGACAAATATACAGCACTCGAGAGAAACCAAAATCAATGGAAACATTGTTATCAGTGATAAATTTACGAACAGATAGTTGATTTTTAATGAGATGTGGAGAATAAAGTATCTGATTGAGTTTTTAAGGAAAATTGAGGGAGGGATAAGGGGAAGAGCCATGACCCACAATTGAAAGAGTAGACCCATTTCCGACAAATACATTAGGAAGAGAAGTAGCAGGGAAAGAAACCCCACTGTCCATGTACCATTGTGAATCAGAAGATTGAATACCCATATTTGCAAGTGCTTGAGCCAATTTCCGTGGGAGTGAGGGCATTAGAGCCTTCATGGGTTGAAGTGGCCTGTTTATGTGGCTTGGGAGCTACGCCAAGGATACCAGCGGAAGGGCGTTGAAGGGGTACTAATGGGTAGGGGCATGGTGGACTGTTGTACCAAGACTGAAAACGCCATGGCTGATTCCATTGAGACACTTACCCAGGTGCGGTGATGGGTCCAGTGTAGTGCCTGCCACAACCTCTACCACTGCGACATCCATGCCAATTATTTTGGCCACGACCACGGCTGCGACCCAAAGCCGATCCCGCAGTTGTATGACGCATGTCCCAGGTATTTGAAGACGAATTACATCCTGATGGTATCGATATACTTGAGCCACACGTAAGTCCACCAAGAAAGGGAAGACCAACAACGAGCAAAACCCTCAGGAGAAATAAAAGCGCCTTTGAATACAACAGATCATCCTCTAGGGGTCGTGGGTCCAGATCTTCATCCCGCGGGAAATCTAGTGGTAGATCTAGTGGACGAGAAACGCAATCCTCAGTTGGAATTAACTTTAGTTTCAACTTATTCGGTACATGATTTTCCTTTCCGTTATTCACATTACTTTATTAATTCTGAAAAAAAAGTACTAACCGTATTTTTAATAATTGCAGATGGTGTAGCGGGTCGTGATTTTTTACTCTTTTCATGGCCCAATCACATCCCACATATTCTTCCACCTTACTTGTTTGATTGCATTGATGTTATAGGTGATGGTAACTGTAGATTTAGAGCTATTGCCGTCACAGAGTTGGGAGGGGAGGAGGCATGGCCTATTCTACGACGTGCATTGTGTATGGAAATGCAAAAGAACAGAGATCAATACCGACGTGTGTATCTATCAGCCGAGGCGCTAGACAATGTTGTATTCAAAATCGGTTATCATAGCAAGGGACCAGCACCGTCTTTTCACTGGTTGGAGGCACCGATGGGATTGTACTTTGCAGCAACATTTCTTTAACATTGCCATTGCGTATTATGGTTCTGCTGATGATAATCCACACTACAATTGTTTGATTCTTCCGTTGAGGAGAATGGTGGGTGTGCATGGTGTATATAAAGTCATACATATTTGTTGGGTGAATAGAAATCATTATGTTCAACTATTAATGAATGATGATTCATCTCCTCTTCCCCCAATCCAGCAACCATGGAGAGAAGCAGCCGACGGCTCGAGTAGACATTTAGAATCACATTTTCGAACCATAATTCCTCTCTGGAATAGACTATACGGTAAGGGTTCTTGAACAGGACACATGTCATTCTCACATTCAATATTTTCCCTCTAAAAGACAAAAGGGTACATACTAGAAAAATTCTTTCTGTTTTATATCAATCACGTTAATCAATCAAATATGGTCATTAATTATCAATCTTATGCTAATTTTAGGTTGATAATAATATATTCCTAAGATCATTCTATAATAAAATATCAATCAAATGGCCACTTTTTCTATCAAACATAATTGTAGAAAATTTCTTCTCCTTCTGTAATATATAAAAAAATGGTCAAATAATCATCAATTATCAATCTTTCCTGAAATTGATCAACATATCAAATATGGTGAAATAATTATCAATCTTTTCTAAGATCATTCTATAATAAAATATCAATCAAATTCCTTTTTTGTTATAATATTATTTGTGAATTACAGTTTTAAAATTTAGCACTAGTGAATTACAACCTTAAAGTTTATATTTTGCGAATTACATCCACTAAAGTACCAAAGTTTACAGGTTCAAGCCAAAACACAGAATTTTGACCATTTAAGTGATCGGAATTTTGTATTTTTGGCTTGAACCTATAAACTTTGATACTATGGTAATTGTAATTCGCAAAAAATAAATATTGAGATTGTAATTCGATAAGGTGTTAAACTTTTAAGCAGTATTTCGTAAATTAATCTAAAAACAAATAAAAAGGATTGTTGTAATAAATAGGGGTTAATTAGATTAAGAAATTATGCTTTATTTTTGGGAAAAATGTCAGAAAATACCTAATAAAAAAATTTTTCAAAAGGTACCTAACAAAAAAAGTTTTGTCAAAAAATACCTAACGAAATTTTTTCTTTTCCAAATAGTACCAATCAATATTTTCCTTTAGTAGACTGTCAAATATAATGGTTGACTGTTCAAAATCGAAAATTCTTCTTCCTCATCTTCAATTTCTTACCCAATTCAACTTCCTCACTATTTTCTTCCTCTATTTTTTACTCAAAATCGAAATAAAATTGGAAAAGAAATTGAAAATAAGGAAGAAGAATTTTTTTTTTGACCAATCAACGGTTATATTTGACGATCAACTGAAGGAAAACGTTACTTCGTACTCTTTGGAGAAGAAAAAATCTTATTAGGTATTTTTTGACAAATTTTTTTTTTATTAGGTACTTTTTGGAAAAAAAAAAAACTTTCCTTTATTTATTTAAATTAATTTCCTAAAGTACTGAGATCTAAGTTAAATTTATTTGAATTACATAGCCACATTGGATAAAAAAATTATATTACATACCTATAGTTTTCAAAATTTAAAATTTTAATTTTCTTTTCTAAAATACCAAGATCATATTATTTTTTAGAATCATCTATACACTAAAGAAGGTTATAAAGGATTGATGTAATATTTATTAAAATATTAATTCATTGGTTTAATGAAAGGAAATCAATTACTATATTAATATACATTTTTAATTTTTAAATTTTTTTCTAAAATAATAGAATGATGGTTATATAAATATTTCATAATTAATATATAAACTGCTCTTCCAAAGATATAAGTAGTTGATTTTTTTGTGCATGAATTTTCATCTGATTACACTATTTTTAATCAAAGTATCTAAACTAATATACTAAAAGAGATACCAAATAAAATTTTCAGTGACATGTGTCAAATTATGGTTAAAAACTTTTTCCGCTTAATTGAATTTAGCCTAATAGTCAATTATATCATTAGATTATTATAGGAAATAATTAAGAATTATAAAAGTAATAATATATGTTAATAAAGTAAATAATATAAAAGAAATAAATTAATTAAAAAGATAAAGAACATAAAAGAAATAATATCAGTTTTTAAGATAATGGAAAGAATACTAAATGCTTGAAATAATATCAAAATATGTATTACAACTTATCAATAAGGAATAATAAGACTTAACATATTTTAATTTAACTTATTAACTATTTTAATCTTTGTCTTAGGATAGTTATATAGAAGTAGATCGTTTAAAATAGTTAGATAATCATCTTATGAAATATTATTAGACAATTAAATATTATTAGGAAATTAATTTAAGAGGACATATAATTATGTATAAATTATAAGATAATCATCTTATGAAATATTATCAGACAATTAAAGAAATGATGATATATATGATATATATTTAAAAAAAAAAACAGATGATATAAATTTTTGGAAAAAAATCATTACTTACTAGTTATTATCAATAACCAAAGAGATAAATATTACTCTTAATATCTCATTTTCCGATCTAACACAAAGAATGAGAGTTCTTTATCTATTAAAGTTTTCACACGAATATTAACACAAATAAATAGTCCAATTACAATAAATAGTGTGTCTATCAAAAAAAGTTAAAGAAAATTATTAGAATAAAAAATTTACACCCTAAATATATAAAAGATAAATTATTATCAATAGCAAAAACCATAGGGGCATGAATTATTTTATAATAAAGTTAATATTTTTAAATCTATAATTTTTCTCAAATCTAATTTAGATTCTACTGATTATTTTATCAAATAAATTATACTTCATTATTAATATCATTTATAACCTTTAAAATCTTAAATGTAGCTATGATACCTGATAACTAAAAACATTAAGAAATACAACTAAAATCTTCCTTTAATATTTGACACATGATATTGATCAACTCATTAAGATAAAAAAAAATTATAAAACAATTTATTTTAGTTTACTTTATTCACATGGTAAAATTACTGAAGAAAACTCTTAAAATGATGTTTTAATTTCTTTTTTATGTTAGATATTATTTTTTTTTAGTTTATTTTGTCACCTAACAAAATAAGATACAACTAATTTTTTAATAAAAAAGCAATTAGTTTTTAAATAATAAAATATTTTGTATAATTTTATTTTCTGTGCTTGTCACTGGTTTCAAGCTAGTTCATTAATAATCTTGATATATACAGTAGCAGGAGCAGAGCAAATAATTTCAAAGCCCTATTTATTCTTCATACATATCTAATATTGGGACCTTAGCTTCATAATTATAAAGAGAGATTTTCTTAAATTAAAATAAAAATTCAATACAATTTTAATATTAATTACTAGAGATAAATAAATTTTTTATTGTTTTTATAAATTAAGTTAGTGATAATTGATATTTATTGAATGTGTAAAAATTAAATTATGTAAGACAAAATATTTGAAAATTAAAGAGTTGCTTTGGAAAGAAAAAAAAGGAGGAAAAAATATAATAAATAGGCTTTGACATATGACCTTTGATATATTAGGTAAAATTCCTACAATCTACTCTACCACAACAACTACTCTTGTGAGCCACCCATCGTCTCTCAAAGAGACGACCTTAAAACAAAAAGTCACATTTTTATTTTTGTTTTAAGTTGTATTAATTGGGCTATTTAGTCCATATATCTACTGCGTCTCTCAAAGAGACCGTTTTTCACAATAATTTAGACTACCCAATAATATGTTATTTTAATATAATTTTTTAATATGAGGCTTTTAAGTTTGTGAGCACTATCGGATTGGGCACCCCGTACAGATCCAAAACCGCCCCTGCACAGAAGCTTATAACAAAGGTTTCTTATTCATGTTTTACTTCCACCAAAGTTTTTCTTGCTATGAGATGTTGTTTAATATCTTAAAACAGCTATTTTGATTCTTTGCAATCAATCCAACAATTTTATATTAATATCTTTAAACAATTAATTATTAATTATATAATAAAATAATATTACTTAAGTTAAAACGCTTAACCCGATTTATAAACTCAAATCTAACCTAAAGCTAATTCAAAACTAAACCGATACAAAAATTATCTTATCCAATCTAAAAACCATTGGATAGACTATTTTTAATAGGTTTGACTACAATCCACTCTGCAATATAATTAATACACAAATTTTTGACAAATGTTTATTTTTAGAAATCAAGTCTAATTGGACTAGCCCATAAAGAAAAACGTTAAGTTACTTAATCAACATTAAAGATAGGATAAAAAAGCATTTAAGATATTGTAATTACTGCACGCTTACTAGGCGAGCATCTAGGTTGCACTAAAACGGACACGGACACGGACACGGACACGGACACGACACGGGTACGGGAAAACGCCAACTTAAAAATGGCGGACACGGGGACACGAAAATGGTAATATAATAAATATATCAAATTAAAGATAATTTTACAATCTTTATTAATTTATTTCAGACAAAACCATTCAAATCCAAAAAATTCCCAGAAATACCCACATTAAATTTAGAAATCCCAGCTTTGCCAACAATTCATACTAAAACTCCCTTTCTAGAAAAAATTATCTCAAATTCCTCACAAAATTAAGTGATTCTTATTCTTCTCCAAATTTTGTTCTTCTAACATCAAAACTGCAAACTATTTTTTCTGGGAAAATATCATAAGATTTTGAAGATTATTCAAAATCAGAAAAGGAAAAAAACCCAGAAAAAATAAAAATAAAATTGATTTCTTCTCCATTAAAGGGAATAAACTCAGAAATTACCAACAGATCAAGAAGAAAAAAGAAGAGATTAAGTAAGAGTTTATCTGACCTTGAATTTGAAGAACTTAAAGGGTTTATGGATTTGGGTTTTGTTTTTTCTGAAGAAGATAGAGATTCAAGGTCAGTTTCAATCATTTTTGGGTTGCAAAAATTAGGAAAAAATGATGATAAAATTGAAAATAATGATAATAAATGTGGTAATAATTCATCAATATCAAGACCATATCTATCAGAAACATGAGAAGTAAAGAAAGGAAAATAGTTTTATTAAAAAAACGTGTCTTTGACTGCTTACCGTGTCCCTTGCCGTGTCCCTTTCGTGTCCTTGCCGTGTCCCTGCCGTGTCCTTGCCGTGTCCGCGTGTCCGAAAAAATTTTAAAATATTGGACACTTCATTTGGCGTGTCGGACACGGATTTTCGCGTGTCCGTCGCGTGTCCGTGTCCGACACTGTCCGACACGGGACACGCCAGTTCAGGGAAGTGTCCGTGTATTCCAGGTAAGCATTAAGAATATTGTAAATACGCATTAAAGAAATAGTAAGTAGGTATTAAAGATGACGTAAATAGTCATTAAGGATATTATAAGTTGAATAACAAATATTATACTAAGCCTAAAAAATACATTAGTAGGTAATAAAGATATTATAAGTATATATTGAAGATATACTAAATAGGCATTAAACATGGATTGAGCCTCATACACACCTCTTAGAAAAACGATCTATCAACTAATAATTATATCAACTTGTCCTGTGCAACAATCTCATGAAAACTTCCACCACCAGCCCAGTCAGTAAGCTTTTTAAATCACTCAAACCCAAACTTTAAATTGCTCATTCTAAAATGTCAATAATCAATTTTAATACATAAATTGCTAATTTCAAGCTCTAACCTCAATAAAGGCCTACTTGTAATGTTTTTTATATAATATATTTTTTCAATCAAAATTTAAGACTTAGCCAAATTAAATTAATGCTTGAATTAGTCTTTTAAATTATGGATTGTCTTTTAAGCCTTAAATTGAAATTTTAAAAAAATATAATTATAATACTTTCTCCATTTCAATAGCTTTGTCTCATTTTATTTAAATATGTTTGTCAAGACTAGCCCATTTATTGGTATTGCACCCATGAAACCGTTGAGGTTGTGTAATTATATAAGTCAACACAAATTCTTACAATAGACAGTCTCCTCGAGATTAAAAATAGTGTAGACATTAAATTTTAATGAAATAAGCTTAAAAATAAAAAGACCGGCAGATAAGTTAATTATCATTTGGAATTTGGGCCTTCGCTAAAGAAAGTGTCATAAATGCAAGACATTTTCAATAAAAGTCAAAATTAATTTGACTGGCAAATTCGTCCCTGTTAAACGACCTATTGTTGGATTAAAAAGCATTATCTTTGATCATGCTAGCACTGGACGTGTTGATAACAGTCGTGATAATCCAATAACCCAATATTAAATCTTGTTATCAAACAGTAATCAACCCGACTTAAGGCTTGATTCTCAATCATAAAAAAATCAATGAGTTCAAAATCTAATTTTAAACTGATTAAAATCTATCTGAAGACACAAATCAACTTCGTTCAATAATTTGAGAAGGCAAGAATAGATGAACTCAGTCCCTTAGATGTTCATAATGATTGCGATCATTTCCGCGAAATCATTACAGGTCTGTAAATTTTCTCATCACTGTTTTTCTTTTCTTGCCTTTAATTTATTTAATTAATTCTACAATATTCAATAAAAGTTACGTAAAATTGGGAATGTAGCTGCTTCTACTTTCTTCTTAACCAAAAAAGTAAGTAACAAAAAATTTTAATAGAAGGCAACACAAATTATTATCGCTTCAAGGGAACGGGTCAAATGGAAATTGAAATCATTCACATAAACCAACAAATGAAGCTTTTCTTAAAGATTTAAAAGATTAATTGATAAAAAATTTGAGATTATATTTCAGAATTAATGAACTAGATCGAAATTATTATTTACATAAATCAACAATAGAATAATTAATGTTTATTATTATAAAATCTGTAAAAAAACATACAGACGGATCTATTTAAGTTATTAGGCCGAAAAAATAAAATTCCAGTAAATGTCTCAGATCGCTTACCAACAATTCTAATTGACAAGCCTCCAAATATTATTAAAGAAGATTAAAAAATTACGATGAAAAAATAAATAACATAAATTATTGATTTGATAATCATTAGAGGCCAGATAAAATCAATGTATCAATAAGTGTATTCAAATGATCCGTAAGATCAACTGTAAAATATATTAGAAAAATGAAATATAAATTTTAATAAACAAAAAAAAATTGTTACAGTACAAAGTGTAATTTACCATTTGAATTTAAAGATGAAAAAAATGCCTCTTTCAGTTCAGGTCTCCAAAAAGTATTTCCGCATAGGAACATCTCGGAAGAACGAAAGTTATGTTTTGATCATCATTAAGAGGCTTTAAAATTATTCGAAAATTCAGGAAAAAAAAAAAGATTAAACTAAGAAAAACTTGTGGTGAAAAAAACGTCAAGGATGAAGTAATGGCGGAAGAAATAGGGGCGTAAATTCTCCTTTTAGCGAGAAGAGACTTGAGATGGATGATGAGGAGTGAAATGAATATATAGTTGTGTTTAGGGTTTCCAGACCAAAATTGGGGGTTAACCTACAGATTAGGGTTTCATGATACTTGGGCTTTTCTATTTGATCCTAAGGAATTTGGGCTTTTGAACCTCAAAGCTCCATTCAAAAGCTGGGTCGTAGCCCTTCAATGGGAGTCTTGTTTCCCTTCTTATTTAAACACTAATTTTTTTGACTTGTCTTGTATGAGACCGTCTCACCACGAAACGGGTTCATATAATAGCCTATTTCTTCAATTGATTACTTTAAGATTATAAGTAATCGTTTTAAGTTTATGAGTAATCTCTCTAAGACTATAAAAATTGATTATATTAAAATTATAATTGATCATTTCAAGAATTAGTGAATTTTGTTATTGCAACGTCTCACTATTAGATAAGCTTAAATAATTTTTATACTTTTTTACAATTTAATAATTTTGATGTAAAATAATAATTGACAGTTGTATAGGCCTTTGTCAAATGCAACAATATTATTGGTTGTAAAGTTTTGACGTGATAATTTTATGTTAATCCAAGTATAAGGTATCTCTCATGGCAAAATCATCTCATACAAGAATTTGCGTTAACTTAATATGTTATCTACAAGTATAAGAATTTTTAAAAAATCATTAGAATCTTATTATTTCTTGTAGTAAGTTTTTAATAAAATACTTACTTCGATGGATTGAGCATCTCCATGTGGAGCAGAAGATTTGAGGTTCGACTCTTACTAAGCACAAGTATTAATTGGGGGTTTCTTGACTGCGCGCATCTCTCTTTACTCCTTCCTTGGGGGAACGGGTATGATTTGTCCGCATCTTTCAGAAAAAAAAAAAAAAAAAAACCTCCCACCCGAACCCTGTCTTGTGCGGGATACTGGAAGTGTCCTTTACCTTTACCTTTTTTACTTCAAAAATTTGTAGTTTATTTGAAAAACATTTATTACATTATTAATACATTAAATATAAATTGTTTATTGCAATCAATTTAAATCCTGTAATTAACATGAAAATAAATTTATTGCCTTAACAAATGATAAAAATCGTAAGCTAAAGACCTTGTAAATCAAGTAATTTTGATTAGAATGATTACACCGGCCAGCTTTCAATCTATTATGCGTATTGTTTAACATTTTTGAAAACACTAGGTCTAATAACTATGATTGAAATACATTTTCCTTTTTTATTTTGACTGTATTCTTTGCAAATTGTGTTTATTACAGTCAATAAACATGTTAAAATAATGTAACGATGAAAATAAATTAACCCAATCCCTAAAGTTCGCCACCCCCCCTCCCCCCTAAAATTACATATTTACTCCTGTAGTTTAAAAAATTATAAAAATGCCACTCCTTACAAATTTCTTATTTATAATAATAATAATAATAATAATAATAATAACAATAATAAAATTAAATAATAATAATGAATAAAATTAATAATAATAATAACAGTAATAATAATAATAATAATAATAATAATAATAATAAAAACAACAATAATAAAATTAAATAATAATAATTATTATTCAAAAAAAAAAAAAAAAAGTTGAGTCGCCCAAAATTGGGCGACTGAACCATGGTCGAGTCGCCCAGATCTGGGCGACTGAACCATGGTCCAGTCGCCCAATTTTGGGCGACTCAATTTTTTTTTTTTTTTTTTTTCTTTTTGGAAAATAATAATAATAATAATAATAATATTAATATTAATAATAATAATAATAATTTATAGATTAATGTGGTCTATTAGAATAATGGCTTGTGCAGGTCTCGAACCTGTGACCTTCACGTTAATAGTACAAGGCTCTAACCAACTGAGCTAATAGACCACATTAATTTATAAATTATTATTATTAGTATTAATATTATTATTATTATTATTATTATTTTCCAAAAAAGAAAAAAAAAAAAATAAATTTGAGTCGCCCAAAATTGGGCGACTGAACCATGGTCGAGTCGCCCAGATCTGGGCGACTCGACCATGGTTTAGTCGCCCAATTTTGGGCGACTCAATTTTTTTTTTTTTTTTGAATAATAATTATTATTATTTAATTTTATTATTGTTGTTTTTTTATTATTATTATTATTATTATTATTATTATTATTATAAATAAAAAATTTGAAATGAGTGGCAAAATTGTAATTTTTAAAAAATTAGGGGCAAATTCGTAATTTCATTTGGAGGGGTGGCGAAAAAATGAAAAGGGTGGCGAAGTTTAGCAACACCCTAAATTAATTATACACGATCCTTCATTTACATTAACCTTGATTTTGGTTTCACTTAAGTTTTTAAATTAATAACGCAACACTTATCTTACATGATTTTAGCAAAATAAGGTTTTAACGATGTATTTTTCTAAGAATAAATAATAATATTAAAAAATATATATAAACTATAAAAAAAATCATATTTACATTATCTACTTTTTAAATGTCATGTTATCATAAAATATTTACCCTCTAAAATTGTGTACCTTATATGATAAATAATTAAGTATTCTACAATCATAATGTAAATAACTACACTATTTTTCATATTAACTTATTTGCGATCTACTTAACGTAATTCTTTTAAGATATCTAAAAAGCATAAATATCATTTCATTCATTTTATCAAGTTTTATTATAAGAGTCCACAACATCTTTCAATTAAAACTATTGTTTAATTCTTGTTTTAAAATGATTTAAATTTATATTTATTTAGAAACATTTGGCATTAGATAAAATTATACAATGTGCCACTAAATTGTAATTACAATATACAAAAAGAATTATAACCAAGCATGACACGATTACTAAACTAATTTGTATTAAATGTATTACTTCTCTTTACTTGAGATACACAAATTATTGTATGAGACCCTAACTAATATATTTTTATATAAAAAAATAAATAAGATCTATTTATTTTAAAAATGTCCCACTGAAAGACAGTCTTTTAAAAGAATAGTGGGTTAAAATATGATAATACATTATTGATCAAATATCTATTACACACTTACATTTCCACATATAAACGGGCCAAATAAATGGATCAAACCAACAACTAGTCCAAGTCCATCACAAAAACACCAAACATCACTTTACAAAGAGTTGCAAAGTAGACTCATTATCTTGATCAATAACATCAAGCAGAACAGGATCAACGACAATACGGCTATCCACGTGGACCTTGAATCTCGGGCCCCACAATATAGTGTTAGCCCAACCACAAATATCCACTTCAGCACCAATGACCATCTTTCTTTTAGTCACATCCCCAATAAACCGTTTAGCATGTTGGGCCAGCTCCTGCCCATTAAGCCGGGCTTGAAGCCGGAGCAGCTGACATGAGTTGGGTGGTTGGGATCCGGCAGGAACATGGGCGGATCCCAAAAGAGACCCGTCGTAGTAAATGGATAGTGAAGTGTCGGAGTAACGAACGGGTAAGATGTTAGGGTTGGTGACGTGGACGGTCAAGATTAGGTCGGCGTCAAGCCGAGGAAACTTAGCTTTGTCATTGTGTTCCTGATGGGTCGGGTTTTTGAATTTGATTTGTAAAGCTGTTAAGCTAACAAGCCGAAACTTGGGTACTTTCGGCTTGGCTAAGAAAAAGACGGTGGTGGCTGTGGCGGCTGTGGCTCCTATAAGAGCTGATGACCAACTCCAATTGAACTTTTTACCCATGGATTTGATTTTGAGGAAGATAAGGTCACTCTTCAGAGCTTAAATGTCCTTTCAATTGATAAGGAGAGAGAAAAAAAAGTTGGAAATCAAATGGGATGACGGAGAACGATGAAGAGAGGGTTTGGGAATTGGAGTAATATTGCTCCATAGTCTATTGTTGTGGAAATTCTTAATTATTGTATGATTTGTCAAAAGTCAAAATTCAATTAAAAATAAAAACCTAAAATACATGAACAAAACACCACTAAATAGTGAAGTAATTCTTACTTGTAGGCACGAAGATAAGAATAAAAATGGTCTAAATAATTGAATTGGGTAGTATATTAAATTAAATAGATAAAAATATCTAAATTAAAATTAAAAAAAAAGTAGGAAAGATCTTTTTATAAAAGAAAATATGGCAAATTAAAAAATATTGGGGTGTTTTGTAAATTTTTGATAGTTGGTAATTAGTAGTCGATTACGGTGGCCAATTTTATTAGCTGATTTATTGACTGATTTGACCAGCTGATTTTGGACCTGCTGTTATGAATTATTTGTACAAAAGCAGTTTATTCATATTATCAAATTGTTTCAAACAATTAATTTACAAAACACTTTAAATTAAATGATTTGACTATTTACTTTTTATGAATCAAAATACACTAAAATTGTCTAATAAACTACTTTGTTAAAACCCATTACTTAAAAAGAAAAGTAGAATATAATTTTAGAATGATAAAAAAGGGAGTGGTGGTTAGGTGGAAGTGTAATGTTGAGTTCTTTGTTATAAAACATGTTAAATGTGTGAACCAAGGATTATGTTAGGGTAATGCTAAATATCGTCATTCTTTTTATTTTATCGTCAGCCCTATATTAATAAAATGGCGAAAATGTTCCTAGACTTAAAATTTGTTTAACACACTTCAATCTCACTTAATAACTCTTTTATCACCCTAAAAACATTAAATCAAAAGGTAAAATTTGTGAAGCTAAAGCATAGAAAATGAAATCCCGAACACTTTTATCGCCACCCTATATAAATTGAATTTCTAGTTACGCGCCTACATAATATACGAATTTTGAGTTAAAATAAGCTAAAAGTTGGAATCGATTTACAATGGCTAACCAAAGCGACTATGAATCTGATTCAGTACGTACTTTAATCGATTCGATGGTTCCTTTAAAAAAAATTAGAGTCGCAAAAAAACGTGCGACTGGGCCACAGTTGAGTCGCACGTTTTGTGCAACTCAGCCACGGTTTGGTCGCGTGCGACTGAAATTTTTTTTTTATTTCTCTTTTTTATTTAAATTATTTTTTATTTTCTTATTATTTATATGTTGTAGTAAATTATTTTATTTTATAATTTATATTATTATTATTTAAATTTTTTAAATAATTTTTTATTTTTTATTTAAATTATTCTAGTAACTTATGATTTATGTTGTAGTAAATTATTTATATTATTTTTTATTTTATTATTATTAGAATTATTTTATTTTATATACATTTTAATTTAGTTGAAATTTTAATTTTTAAAGTAAATTATTTTTATTTAATATTGAATATTTTTATTATTAATGTTTGTTTATATAATATTTTATTAACCTAATCTATGTTTTATTTCATATTTTAAATTTGCAGAACTTTGAAAATTTGTGGGACAATGTAGATTACACTGGTAGATTTGTTACGGATAGGGAATTTGATTCTGTAGATGAATTACATGCTTGGGCCGATTAGATAGCAATGTGAATTTGTTTTCAATTTACACGTGCTTCATATAAACAAAAAGAATGACATTCTAGAGTTAGTTTGTATTTAAGATGTCACCGATATGGTAATATTAGGGTTGATTTGCATAACCTAGATAATGTTGCCCGACCTGGTTCTAAAAGTAGAACATGTGAGTGTAAATTTATGATCGTAAGAAGTAGTCGTAAACCAGGAGAAAGACCTTGGACGGTGAGGGTGTCTCCTGGTGAAAAAGGAAGACATAACCATCTGTTCTTAGTGTACAGAGATGGTCATGTAAGGGCAAATAGGTAGAATGTAGATATTTGGCAGCACATACGAGAGCTTAGTGCAACCAACATGCAACCTGCATTTATTATGACCTCAATTAGACACTGATTTTTTTGCTTGTATGAATCAAATTTATAATGTTAGACAATCAATTAGGAGAGAAGAGATGGAGGGTAGGACTCTCTTTCAACACTGTCTTTATATGGCCACAGAGCATAATTACGTGGTTTGGACAGACTTGGATTGTGAAGAGGAATTAAGCAGATTATTAGTTGCAAATCCTACATCCATCCAGATGATACAGACGTGGCCCTATGTTGTGTTGATAGATACAACGTACAAATAAATAAATAAAAGTGGTCGTTGTGTGAGGTAATTGGAATGACGCCAACCAATCACAACTTCTTGGTTGCGTTTTGTTTGATGTGAGATGAGGCGGCTGTGTCATATTCGTGGGTGTTGGAGGGATTAAGAGATATTTTTGGCAGAGCTCAGACTCGTAGCGTAATTGTAAGTGATCGAGACGAGGGTTTATCTGCAGCTATTCTTGATGTCTTCCTAGGTAAAAAGATTGAGTTGATTAATTATTGTCGTTCTATTTATTGAATATATCAAAACTACATTCAATCTTCTTTTTAATGTTGATGTGCGACATTTATTATGCGTATGGCATATTGCCAATGACGTAGAGAACATGGTGGACAAATTGTGTGGCGGAAAAAGAAATCAACAAGGGCAGATATTCAGAAAAACTAGATGGAACCCCTTGGTTAACAACTACGCTCGCCGAATTTGAAAACAGATGGGAATCGATTGTGACTACCTGTTCGATTATGAACAGAAAGGTCGTTCAATATTTAACTGGATCATGGATTCCACATAAAGAGAAATTTGTGCATGCATGGACAAATGACTGTTTACACATGGGTAACCAAACTACCAGCAGAGTTGAAAGCCAACACTCGCCTTTCAAGTATTATCTTGGTAGCGGTAATAGCTCATTTGATACCTTGTTTAAAAGGGCACATGCACAGATAACAAATCAACAATCGAGGATCCGATAATCGCTACAGGAATCCATGAATTCTATCTCAAGGTCTTTGCGACATCATTTCTTTAGACCGTTATATTGCCATGTATCCATTTTTGCCTTGGAACAATTGCTGCTTGAGCATAACCGTATGTTAGATTTGGGTGATTATACATTTGACAAATGCAGTTGTGCACAAATGGATAACTGTCATACTGATTGCCCTGTGCTTGTTATTTCTATTTGTCGATCAAGTCATAAGGTTCATTGTATTTGGATGACAATTATTCATTCTAGAGAACTTTAACGTACACAGAGGTAGGAGCTGACACCAACGAAGGAGTACATCACGCAAACGCCGACAACAAAGAGTACTTTCAATCGTTGGTTGCTGAAGTGTTAAAAGCCGATCCCGCAGTTGTATGACACTTGTCTCAGGTACTTGAAGATGTATTACACCCTGATGGTGCCAATATACCTAAGCCATATGCAAGTCCACCGAAAAAGGGAAGACCAACGAAAAGCAAAACCCTAAGGAGTAATAAAAGCGTCTTTGAATACAAAAGATCATCCTCTCGGGGTCGTGGGTCTAGATCTTCATCCCGCGGGAAATCTAGTGGTAGATCTAGTGGTCGAGAAACACAATCCTTAGATGGAATTAGCTTTAGTTTCAACTTATTTGGTACATGACTTTTCTTTCCGTTATTCACATTAGTTTATTAGAGTTGAATCTTGCTAACCGTATTTTTAATAATTGAAGATGGTTCAGCAGGTCGTGATTTTTCACTGTTTTCATAGCCCAATCACATCCCGCATATTCTCCCTACTTCCTTGTTCGATTGGATTGATGTTATAGGTGATGGTAATTGTGGATTTAGAACTATTGTCGTCACAGAGTTGGGAGGCAAGGAGGCATGACCTCTTTTACGACGCGCAATGTGTATGGAAATGCAAATGCAAATGAACAGAGAGCAATACCTACGTGTGTATCTATAGACAAAGACGTTAGATAATGCTATATTCAATATTGGTTCACATAGCAAGGGACCTGCACCGTTTATTCACTGGTTGGAAGCACCGATGCGATTGTACTTTGCAGCAACGTTTCTTAACATCGGCATTGCGTATTATGGTTCAGCTGACGGTAATCCAAACTATAGCTGTTTAATTCTTTCGTTAAGGAAAGCAGCTGGTGTGCATAGTGTAAATAAAGTTATACATATTTGTTGGGAGAATAGAAATCATTATGTTCAATTATTAATGAAAGATGTTTCATCTCCACTGCCGCCAGTCCAACGATCATGGAGAGAAGCAACTGACAATTCTTGTAGACATTTAGAAACACATTTTCATAGCAGGATTTCGCTTTGGAATAGACTATACGGGCTGCAACCACCACAAGGTAATAACACCGCTGAAGATGCTGTCAATTTAGGTAGTTCATAGTGTAACTATTGTGTACATCAATATTTAGGTTAACTATATATCTAGATAGAAGTCAATATGTATAAAATTCAATATGTAAATCAAAAATGTAAAAAGCATTGATGTAAATTAATAGAAGCAATATGTATAGAAGTTTAGAAATACAACACTACTCCAACAATTAGATTCTAATTACAAACACAAATAGTCTATGAAGGGCCCTGCCCTTTAAAAGCTTGACATTTGGCAAATAAATCTCTAACTTCATCAATGTATAGATCAGCAGCCTGTCTTTCCCAAGGGCTCATATCCTCGACAGTAGGCATCCTCAGCAATTGCGCGATTCAACTCGAAAATTCATTTGCAAACTGTAAGAAAAAAAAAGTTTCAACAAAATATTAAACAACATTTAAATAATACAAACAGATAAAAGAAAACAAATAAATTGAAACACTAACGTATTCAACTCTACTATCAACTGTACCAAAACCGGCACTCGGTCCTTCGCCGGGGAAGAGAAATGGGTGGGAGGACACTTTGAACCAGTCAACGTAATTAGGATCAGCCATTGAAGAAACAGATGCCAACGAAGTGCCTGATCACCAACGCTGGTACAATAGGGGAACCTACTCCATGCCTTCGTGTAAATAGGCGGAGAAGCAAAGGTCACGGATTAGGTACCCTATGCCGGTCGCAGAGCGTGGGTAGGTCTCACAGGAGCGGGGGGAATAGCCTGTACAAAATCCAGCTGTCTCACTGTCCTCTCAGGCAAATACACTTCGACGATATCAAAACAAGTGATACCCTCGATATAGGCGGTGCGTGGGTGCTCATTTAACAATGCCCTGGGAGAAGTAATGTATGGAGTCCGTTCCACCTGCATACAAGCGAAATTAGCATAAACAAAATAATCTAAAATTAAAATAAAATGTATAACAAAGTGTAATGTGATGTACAAAATCTGAGTTTCTGTCATGGAGTCTAATATACTCCTACAGTCTCTCAGCCTGCTGAGGTCATGAACTGGCTTCGGCGTAGACCACATCTCCACCCTGGTCTCATTAGGCACATCAGCTTGACGAGGATGGGGGCGGAAGGCCGGAAAGTACTCATAAATCCATGTCAGCAGCAATGTGAGACAACCAGAAATGGTCTTGCAACCAGCCCTAGACGCCATTCCTAGTTGCCGATACAAGTACGCCTGCGTCACTACACCCCAAGCGATCTCATCCTGATCGGCATTGAAAGTTAGCATAGGGTGAGGTCGCATCCCAGTTTTGGTCTTATCTACTAGCAGTGTTGAGCCGACAATAGCCAAGTAATAGGCTGTACACTGCGTCTCCAAAGCCTGGGACCGATGGCACATCTGCATAACTTCACCAACGTTGATGCAACCGCTGGTGAAGTACCCTTTCCTTCGTAGCTCCGACATGGGCTCCCCAAAAAGACCAGCCAGCCCAAGCTTCCACTCACCGTCAGCAGGTTCAGCCGCGAGTGAACCTTCAATACCAATACCTAATATGCATTGCACGTCGTGCAACATAATCGTCATTTCCTCCCAGGGCATGTGGAAGGTGTTCGTATCTGGCTGCCACCTCTCCACGAAGGTTGATATTAAAGCACTATCAATGTGCTGGTACATAATGTATGGTAGCCGACCGAGGGGAATGACAGGTAAAAAATCGTACAGCTCATCAGACATATCCCGCAGTCCAATGATCGCCTCCAGCGGCTTCTTTCTACTACGGTACTCCAAAATCGGAGGCGTACGCTCAGAGCCCTCAAAAATTACTTGAGCTATGTGCCCCCCATAGCTGGGTATCAAGCGTGCATCAGTTGGGGCCCCTGGGCTGGGTGATGTGATCAACCAGTCCATTCCAGCGGACTGTGAGCGCCTGCTTCCCCATGAAGGCGCATTGTCAACGTGGCTATCTACTGCAGGATAAGAAGCGTCTGCAGAACTATGGCCTGCACGTGTAAATTTACCAACATGCCTGCGAACGACAGTCCAATCGAGTGGGTGACCAATAGAGGCTTCATACTCATTATCATCATCATCATCATCATCACTGGAACCCCCCCCCCCCCCCCCCCCCTAACTACTTTGGAGGCTAGTCTGGTCATCAAAGCGAGTGCGCACTTGGTGCAGCGTACTCGAACGTTGGGCCTCACTGTGTCTGGCCGCCTGTTCCTACCTAGCCCGCCTAGCGGAACCCGTAACCCCCCTCTCATGAGGGTCCCCTCTGAGCAAGGTAGGCCTAGAACTATTCCCCCTCAACAAGTGTCTAAAAAAACCCTTTTCTTTTCCTTGAATACTAGCCATTTACTACAATTTTGATAATTTAATTAACTATTAATAATAAATTAAAATAATAAAACATTACGTTAAATTAACTACATGAACAGAAGATAATAATTAATTAACATATTAATTCACGAATGACAAACGATTAATTTAATAAACATTTAACAATATAAACTAATAAACATTTCAAAAACAATAACTATTAAATTAATAAACATTTAATTAATATATTATATTACCTAATAATTACTCCCTCTGTTTCCTATTCCCGTTTAGAATATTCTATTTTGGAGAGAGAAATTTGATTAAGATTTTTAAGACATATATAGATGATAAAATATTATTAATGTAAGATCTTGTTAGATTCGTCTTAATGTACACTTTTTTATTATATATTTTTTGTAATATTTTATTATGCATATTTAGAGATATTAAGGCTCAAAATTTATTTTGAAAACTGTGCAAAAAGTAAATGGTAAGAACATTTGGAAACGGAGGGAGTATTATTTTAATTTTATTATTATTATTATCATTATAATTTATTTTCAAAAATAATGATAATAATAATAATAATAATAATTTATTAACAAACATAATTTATTAACATAAACAACAATTATTATTATCAACAACAATATTAAACTAATAATTATCAACAAACTTAATTTAACAACAGAAATATTAATTATTATTAATTGATAACATAAAACGTGAGTATTATAAATCAAAAAAAAATATTTTGGAGTAATTAATGAATCAATATTATTATTATTATAATTAATTTTCTAAAATAACAAAAATAATAATAATAATAATAATAATAATAATAATAATAATAATAATAATAATAATAATAATAATAATAATAATAACATTTAAAAAAAAATAAAAAATAAATAAAAAAATAAAAGGGGGGAGTCGCGCGTTTTGTGCGACTCCACGGCTGAGTCGCGTGCGACTCCCCCCTTTTATTTTTATTTATATATTTATTTTTAAATTAAATTCGTTTAGAAATTAACTCGAATTATTGCTTGCATTTTGAATTCCATAGCTTTAGCTCCACAAATTTTATGTTTTAATTTAGTGTTTTTAGAGTGATAAAGGTGTTATTTAGTGAGGTTAAAGTATATATAAAAAATTTTAAGTCCAGAGGCAATATCATCAATTCATTAAAATAGGGGTGGCGATAAAATAAAAGGGTGGTGAAGTTTAATGATTGTGTTATGTTACTAATCTATGTTTTGACTATAGATTAACCGTCCACACTTTTAAATGATCTTGTCCTCGTTCTTATGAAAACGCATCGAATTGAGAATAGAATTTTGTTGGCATTTATTCTCCTTGAGACGGTGTTAGCCGTGTAATTAGCTTAGTCTCAATATTTTTTAAAAAATATTATGATATCCTTGTTTTAAGATTTATAAGGACAATTTCAAGACTTAAAAACTCAATTTCAAAACTTAAAAGGTCGATTCGAAGTTTTTAATAACTACTTTAATGTTTGGGTCATTTTATTTTAAAGGTTAAAATGAGAAGTTAATGTCTTGTAATTGCTCTTTTAAGTCTTAAAATTGATTTTTTAAATATTAAAATTGACTTTTTAATTTTTAAAATTGTCAAATTCTATGACTTAAAATATCAATTTGCGGTAGCTCAACCAAGGCAGTAGCTCAACACGAAGAACAGTAGCTATTGAAGAGCCGCTCGACCTGGTTGAGCAGCCAAGCGCTCGGTCGAGCGAGGTGCAGGCTCCAAATTTGCGGTATTTTGTTTGTTGGGGGATATTGGTTGGGCTTTAAGCCCTTTGGTCCTAAGGTTATTCTAATATGTCTTAGACTATATATAAGGGTTTTAGAAAATACTCAGAACATAAGAGAGAACCTAGTACTTAGATGCAACTAAGGTTTCAATCAAGAGAGTTCTATCTACTTGTATCAAAGCATTTGTAAGAGATTAAGATCAAAGGCTCAATCTTTACTTTGAGATAGTGTTCTCAAAGGTTAAGAGACTTGTCATTGATGTATTGTTGAGTATATTAATGAAAGTAATCTTTGTTTGAGGGGGGAGGTATCCTTAGATACCTCATTAATCTTGTTGTTGTCTATTATGTTACGCTCTGTTTTTTGTGTTTTTTTGTGTAATTATTCCTCACCAAACATCCCAAAGCCTCGCATTTCATTAATAAACAACCAACATTAATTTTTCTTTAATAAACAACCGTCATTCAACAATTAATTTTACCAAACACCTCCATAAAAACTGACTCAAATAACTGGTTTAAACAGTTGACTAATCAGCCAATACTTCAAGCTAGTCAAACTACTCAACAACCTCAACTAATAACTATTGTAACAAAACTTACGTTTAAACTCCTTTGCCTGACTTAAGCGTTGGAGGGGTGTTTTGAAACATCACACATTGGTAGTTTTGTGTTGTTGTTCACACAAATTTATCTCAAGATGATAATAAGCGCAATTGCAAGGTGTTATAGCACATACGGGTTAAACACAAGGAGCAAGGGTATGCAATTTTTTTTTGCATATTAGCCGGATAAAAAGGGATTGTTGAAAACAATAATAAAAAGATATGCAAAATTAAAAAAGGGGGTTAATAATCCATGATAAAGAGGGGGTAGGGTTAGCTCATTTATGATGACTTTTCGATGGCGATACACTAGACCTGATCATGGACGGGACGGCCCGACCCGAAAAAGTGAGGATTTGGGTACCAAAATATGGCCCGATGAGCGAGTTTGGGCAGAAAATAAGTGCTCCGAATTTTTTTGGGACGGGTTTGGGAGTGGTGTTTGGCCCAGTCGGCCCGGCCCAAAAGGAGCTAAGTTGGTCCAATTAGTTACATATTTTGATTATTTCATATGCTAACACTTTTTTTCCATATTGCATCAAGGTCGGTCTACCATTTTTAATGTTGAAGAGGAGGAAGAAGAGGTAGATGGTGAAGATGACGATTGTCAAATCACTATTTAGTTACATAATTTGATTATTTTGTATTTGTTAATTTGAATTATTTGTAATTTGTGTTTTAAATTATATATAATATGTAACAATTGTATTTGTTTATTTCAATTATTTGTAATTTGTATTTTTAATTATGTATAAATAATATATAACATAGGCCCGCAAAAAAGCCCGCAAGATTGCATATTACGGGTTTGGGCAAGAACTTTTAGGCCCGCACTTTGGCCCGGCCCGCATCAATGGGCTTTTTCCACACGGGTGGTGTTTGATCACGTCTACGATACACTAACTTCTTAAAGGTCATCAAAGGGTAGTGAATCGCACTAAGGAGAGCAATTTGATCCTTGATCGGGCTTGTGATTGCCTCCAAGGTCTTCACCATCCTCACTCTCGTGAGTGAAGATGAAGGGCTTGTGGTATAAATTTTCCGCTACTTGCTCATCCTCCCCTACTCTCATAGGTGAAGGATAAGCCCTTAGATGCGAGGGTGAATGTAAGGTTCAATTCTCATTGATTCCTCACGCTCGATTCTGTCCATTGATCAAAGATTAGATTACTCAAAATCTAACTCTCGTTGGTATATTGGAAACAATCTTGACAATCCTTAGCCAATGGATAGAATAACCTCTCATCTAAGCCTTTAATCAACCCAAAATCAATAAGAATTTCATCATCATCAAGTAATCACAAGGGTTAAGTTAACCTCAACCCTTGAAAATTAATTACTACTCATTCTAATGCTTAAAAACACCACATTGGATAATATAATAAGATATTGAATAATCAACAAACACAAGAACCCAAACAATAAAGTTGTTGAGCATCAATGGTGAAAACCACAAACAAGCATAAAAACAAGAACAAACTATCAATAGTAACTAAGTATTAGAAGATACGTACAAAAGATGAGAACGATTGGAGAACAAAGATAAAAAAAACCTAGAAAAGTATTGAAGCTTATACCTTCAACAATAGAGGTTGCTGAAAAAGAGAAGCTCCAACTTGCAATAAACTAATAGATTGGATAACTATATAGCTAAAATAAACTTTGATTGAAGTATTTTTTTGATTTTCAATGTTAATTGTAAAAGATAAAACTTAGGGTTTAAGAAAATAAAACTAAAAGCATAAAGATGATTCTTAAATCTAGGCTAGAACAAGTAATGTAAAGTTGTGTACAAGTTAAGGTGTTCTCTTATTTACAAAACCCCTCGTTTATATAGTGTAGCTTAAGAATAATGTGACCTAGGTCTTCCCAACAGAGAATAATCCTTCAAAATGACGTAAAAGGGTCGTTAAGAGAACAATTAATCCAAAAATCCCATCTTCAAAGGGGGAACGATCGCTTGTTCCACATTATGATCTATGTTGGCTTCATGGTGTTGTTTCAGAAGAGGGAACGAGTGTTTTTTTACACGGGAACAAGAGGTCGTTCAACATTTTGATCTTCATCCTTCAAATTGTTGTTCAGGGTTAAGGGAACGAGTGGTCGTTCCCTAGAGAACGAGTGGTCATTCCCCTGGGAACGGGTGGTCGTTCCACTTTTGGATCTTCATTGTTCAACTTGTGGTTCAAGGTTGAGGAACGAGTGGTCGTTCCCTAGAGAGCGTCGTTCCACTTTCTGACCTTGCGCAATAGAGAACGGGCGATTATTCTCTTCCTAAAACCTTATTTTCTTCCTTGTCTTGGCTTGAAATCTATCTTTTTATGCTCAGATCGATCTCATTCCTCCCTCGATACCTCTGGATTTAGGAACCTCCATCCCTAGCATGCTTTGGCTCGAAAATACGTGAGAAACCTGCAAAGACATGAGCAAACACATGATACCCTTGAAGAGGGTGTAAGTCCAAGAAAAAGATATATATATGAATGAAAATCGAGTGCTAACAAGCCATAATAAGCTAGATTACAAGGGCAAGTAAAGGGTTTATAAGTTGTATGTCAATGATATATCATAACATGGACAAAATTTCCATAACTCAGACATAAACGTACTCAGACCATTGTGCACTTATCAACTGATCTTTTCGATTGACTATTTGGGTAAATCTTTTGTTCCCTAACAATGAAATATTGGATAATTTAGAGTATAAAGGTTTATAAGTTTAAAGTATGCTAATTATGCCAAGTATAATAAGTAAAAGGCCCCATGGCAAGTAAGGACAAAATGGTAAATCCATACGTCCAAAGTTATGTCAAATGAAGAAAACAAGCGAAAGGAAATAGAACCAAAACTCGAGTTGACTTTTGGTCTGAAAGGGTAAAAATCAATTTGGCTTTGTGTGTTGGAAAATTGATTGAGGCAGCACTAAAAGTCGACTCGGTTTTAGGGAATTCCAAAGAAAAGCCGTGTCAGCCTTTTCTCCTGGAAAAATCATTTGTTCCTAAACCTAAAGTTGAATTTGCTTTATGTTGACCAAAGGAAAGCTGAGTCAGCTTTTGAATCCGGACCACAGATTGTGGGTTTTTTCCTTTGGTTTTATGGCAATTAAAATTAGTTTAAGTCTAAGTAACTTTCCTAATCAGTCACTTAGTGACATGGAGGTAGTGAAGATCATGGGTAAGTGGAGGGTTTACTCCTACTCCTATATAAGGAGGTCTAATTCTTAGGTTTTTGCATGCTAATTTCAGTTGTCATGTTTCCTCTCTTCCTCCCCACTTCCATTCTCTACAAGTTCTTGAAGGTAAAGGAAATTATCTGTTTTTTCCATTTTAATTCTAAGCTTGTTCAATATAATTTCCTATTCTTCACATGATCAATTAGAAAGTGCTTAGAGTTGGTTGCAAACCATTGTATCTCAAAAGTGTATTCCAAGTTCTTAAGCCTAAGCACCAAGTAGGCGGAATAACGCATTTAGGAAAACTAGATTGTAACACCCCGGCCCCTCGGACCGCTGGTGGTACTTATGGAGACTGTAGACTGGCCCCACAAACAAACACAAGTCTTTCCAGCGCACTTTGGCCTCACTCGTGCGCACCTGGGAAAACTTCCCAGGAGGTCACCCATCCTAAGATTGTTCCCACTAAGCACGCTTAATTGTGGAGTTCTTAGCAAATGGGCTCCCTAGGAAAGAGGATGCACCTTGTTGATATGAGTAGTATATCAATCCTTTTTTTCAAGCCAAATCTGGGGTATTACATAGATTGTGTTTCACTTTGGTATCATATTTCAGAAGACAATATTGTCTAAAAGCATCTTCGGTTTATGGTTAGATTTATTTCAAGTCTTATTTCAATTGTGATTTCAATTTCTAGATTATTGTAGTAGGAGTTAAGATTTGTAATCTCGGTTCGGTGCTTGTAATCTCTTTAAATTTTCTTATCTATAAAAGCTTATAACAAGAACAAATATAGAAGGGCTGGTAAGCAACGCCAATATTGACTTTTTTGATCAAACTCTACTTTGCTTGTTGTTAGTAATAGCAAACTTTACTCTTGCTAGTTTAATTTCACCAAATGATGATTCTAGAGGTTCATCATTTGTTCAAGTGGATAAATTGCACACAAAGTGTTGCAAGTAAGTGGAATGATCATCATTAATATGAGTATGTGGAGATCATTAACCTCTATGAACACTTTCAGCATCGTTGGAGCTTTAAAGGAGCATCATTAGTATTAGTAGTAAGTATATAAAACCTTGAAAGAGTAAGCTCCTCAGTATCTTTAATTTAGCATTAAAGAGAAAGTGTGATATTTAAAAAAAAGATGGATATTTGTAATAAATGAAGAGAAAAATTATATTGTGTGAATAAAATTAAAATAAAGTTAGAATGTCTAGATGAAATTAAATGAAAATAGTGGATACTTTCCTTGAATAAATCATTATGAGACGTACTAGAAGATATGTTAGTAGTTTTAGGACCGGAAAATTTTCCGTCATCTTAGAAGGAGTATCCAAGTCAATAGATCAATAGTTTCATTTGCATTTATCCTTTGCTTGGAAGAGTTTGGTAAAAAAAATCAACTCACCTTTTGTTAGCTAACAACTAACAATAAACGAGCCAACATTTTTCGACTAAAGTTCTCCTTTGTTCACTCTTACTATCAACAAATAAGGGTTTACTTTCTAAACATTTTCTTGTTCGCTGTTATATGCTCAAACAAGGAAAAAAATTAGTTTAGGCCTATTTTTATAGAAAAACTTTTTAAATTCTTTTTTTTTAACAAAAAATGTCTATTTATTACAAAATAAATGCCATGGCCCATGACACGAATATAATGGTCCACATGCCAAGCATGGAAGTTGGACTATTTCAGCATAATCTATGGCACGAGTAAAGCATCGTGATTAATACAACACATTTGATTGTTCAAGTGATAAGTGTAATTATTTGCACTTATTTATATCATTTTATAATCCATAATGATGATCATTGATAATAGCTTCATACTTATTTTGAAGATTTATGTTACTTTATCCATTCTAGTTATGCATATTGTTTTAAGCATAATTCTTATGGTTTTAATGATAATGGAGTTTACTAAAGGGGTTTTAGCTCGGTTGAAGATGTTCTACAAAGAAAATATGCAAAAGAGTAGAAGAGTGTTTATAATGCAAGGTTTGCGTCGTTGGAAACTAGACTTCAAGAGCTTTTCAAGAATTTATTATATGTCAAATTTCCGACGATGAAATGACGATCATTTGAAGTTTGCTGTAATTTTCAGCCTAAAAAGCCGACTTGGCTTCTTGGGCGTGGAATTGTTCGTCAAGTGGGCTTTTGCTTATGGATTTCTATGCAGCCTTTTTTTCGTTACTTTAAGTTTGTATTATTTTATTTTATCTTTATTTTACTTAAGTTCTTAGGGTTAGTTTAGTGTTTAATAAGGGAAACTTAGGTTAAGTCTCCCTTGAGCATAGAAAGGAAGATTGAAAAACCTCTTCTTCCTCCTTCCTCCTTCCTCCTTCTTTGGTTCCACTTTTTGTTCTTCTTTTTGGTACTCCATTTAACTTCCTTTAATTCTTGTAAGCTTTCTGTAGCATTTAATATCTTGTCATTTTAATTTCTTATCTTTAATTTATATTAGTTTTAATAGTTTAATCTTTTATTGTTAAAGTTTATTGTTTTCTTAGTAATTGTCTTTTAGTAGAAGTAGAATTGTTCTTCATTTTTAGCCTCTTAGATCTTTAATTGTGTCTCTCATAGTTTAATTATTTTTTCCTTACATATATCATTAATATCATCTTTTATCATGCTTAAAATCAATCTAGGGTTTTTATTTATTGTTTTTATCAGGAGTGATGAGTAGATCTTCTTTCTAGGGTTAGGGTTTGAGCCTATAGTTCAATCATGATTTGACCATTGATAGTGTCTATAAAGATAGGATTAAAGTGACTAAATTGTGCTAATAACCTAAATTAAATATGCTTTGTTGGACTAATCAAACTAGCGTGTGAGATTAGGATTAATTTTGCTTTAGGGTAAATTTTGGTTAAATTTTTATTAATTCGTTCAATAAAACTAGCTTGTGAGAATTGAATTAACAAGGTTTAAATCTAATAGTTAATAAAAAGAGCGAGAGTTTGAGATTAACAAGATCATATTTAACCATATAATTAATCCAACGTTTTATAGACATTGACAGAAGTTTGATCTTACGAGAATTTAGGGGATTCTTGACACCCTAGATTTCTTCATTATATAGTTTTAACCCAAATTCTTATTGCATTTTTTGTTTATTAGTTAACAACCAATCAAATCATATAATTTACAAAAATTAGCAACTTATTTGTCCTAGCTTCCTTGTGTTCGACCTGTATCTACACATAAACCGTGCACTTTTAAATAAAATTTCACATCAACAAGTTAATGTTACTATTTAGTACATAAAAACCAAATATACAAAAACATACAATCAAATAAATAATATAATTACAGAAAGAGAATAACTTAGACCCCAACAATGGTAAAAATAATGGTTATACGATGAGTGAAAAATAGAGGAAGAACAAGATAACAACAAACAAAAGTGTTTATAAGGTATGTAATGATACCTCTCCCTCAATAGATGATTACTATCATTAACATACTCAACAATACATTAATGAATAACCACGCACACTTAAGAACAGCTCTCAAGATAGTGATTCCATTCAACAATTGAGATCACCTACAATCTTATACATAGAAGAAGAAACTTCTTGGTTCACAAACCCTCGTCTCTCCAATGTTGTATTAGCCTCACTCTCATTAGATTTCCTAATCCATTTGAGCCTTATATATGCCCACTATATGATAGGAATGCCCTATGACAAATAGCCTTGAAGCCCAAGTATACGAAGCAAAAAATAGAAACACGTGTCAGTGCTACCCGCCTGCTCGGACGAGTGCCCCTGCTGCTCGAACGAGCAGGTCCAGCCCAGCAGCTTTTGACTTCATCGAGTTGCTGCCTTGTTCGAGCTCTTCCTTCCATGTGTCTTGCCTCGTTCAAGGCACAATATCGTAACCCTATTAAATGCTCCTTTGCTTTCATCAAGGCACCTCAAATGCACTCCCTTGATCACTCAATCAAGTATTTCAAATGTTAATTCTCCATCGTCCATTGCAGATCCAATACCACTCTCAAATGTGCAAGATAATGCATGAGAAATTAGGTGATCGTAGTCATCACCAACTATATGAGATTTGGGACTTGGCACAACAAGTACAAATACACAAATATTTAAATAAATGGATAATACTAAGACACTAATTTACTTAATGGTATTCCAAGTGCTAAAAATAAAGAAGGAAAAACTTAAATTATTTGGTCCGCATGAGGTACAACCTATCTATGGATGACATGTGAGCATGAGCATTGTATGGGGCTATTTTTTGGTGTCCAAGCACAAAAAAAACACAAGTTGACATGAGGTACAACTCACACGACATGTAGATGGCCAAAGATGCCACCATTTTCATTGTTAGTTCAAAGACAAAAAGAAAAATACATGTAACAAACACTATGGAGTAGAGGAGTTCTGTAGAGAAGGTTTTGGCTAAAACTCTTGCCTTACTTTATTGTAATACTTCCATTATATTGAATACAAAATGTTTCTCAATATGGAAAAGATTGAGATAAAAACAAAAGATCACAAGAAAAGATATAGAAAATAAAAATAATTCCTATAATCAAGCATATGATTTGGGTGATTATTCTATATTCCTAACACCCCCCCTCAAGTTGGAGCATATGGATTAAAAATGCCCAACTTGTCCAGGAGAAAAGTAAACTGCTGTTTTCCAAGAGGTTTAGTGAAGATATCCGCTAGCTGAGTATGAGTGGGAACATATGAGGGATGAATTAAACCACGTGTAATGGCATCACGAACAAAGTGACAATCCACTTCAATGTGTTTGGTACGCTCATGAAAGACCGGATTTTTGGCAATGTGTAAAGCAGATTGACTGTCACAAAATAATCGAATAGCTTTGGATGATGCACACCCAAGCTGAGTAGCAAACCTTTCAACCATTTCAATTCACAAGTGATAGCCGCCATTGATCGATATTCGACTTCTGTGGAGGAACGAGAGACAGTGTTCTGTTTCTTGGTTTTCCAAGAAATAGGAGAATGATCAAGAAAAACAAGCCAACCAGTAATAGACTTACGAGTAACAGGACAAGCTGCCCAATCAGAGTCGCACCATCCTTGTAATGAAAGGTCACTATCAGATCTCAAAAGAATAGCTTGACCTGGTGTTCCTTTGAGGTAACGAACAACTCTTAATGCAACATAAAAAATGATCAGTTCGGGGTTCTTGCATAAATTGAGACAATATATGAACAGAGTATGCAATGTCAGGACGAGTGACAGCTAGATATATCAGTCTCCCTACAAGTCTCCTGAATGGCTCAGGATCAGAGAGCATAATACCAGAAGCAAGTCCTAGTTTATGGTTTTGTTTCATTGGAAACCCAACCGGTTTTGCTCCAAGAAGTCCTGTTTCAGAAATAATGTCTAGGGTATATTTTCTTTGGCATAAAAAAAGTCTTGCAGAGCTTCGAGCTACTTCAATACCAAGAAAGTACTTTAAAGGACCTAGGTCATTCATATGAAAGCAATCACTGAGATAAGACTTGAATGTTTGTAAAGCACTAGAATCATTGCCAGAGACAATTAAATCATCGACGTAGACTAACACATTCAATTGAATCTAACCTCTTGTGTAGACGAATAAAGAGTAATCTGAATAAGACTGTAAAAATCCATAGTCCTTCAAAGCAGACACAAGTTTTGCAAACCAACATCTAGGTGCCTGTTTAAGTCCATATAAATACTTGCGAAGACGACATACCTTGTTAGAAGAAGAAGACTCTAAACCTGGAGGTAACTTCATGTAGACCTCCTCATTAAGATCACCATGTAAAAATGCGTTATGAACATCCATCTGATGTAGCTCCCAATTTTTGGAAGCCGCAATAGCAAGAAAAGCACGAACGGTGACCATCTTGGCAACAGGAGCAAAGGTTTCTGTGTAGCCAATGCCTTCTTTTTGGTGATTTCCAAAAACAACAAGTCTGGATTTCAATCGTTCAATACTACCATCAGATTTATATTTGATTCTGTAAACCCATTGACATCTAAGTGCCTTTTTCCCAGGGGGTAAATCCTCCATTGTCCAAGTGTTATTCTTTTCAAGAGCCTTGATTTCTTGTTGCATAGATTCTCTCCAACCTGTATGAGACATGGCTTCCTTAAAAGATTTAGGCTCGACGCCCGAGGTGACAGCTGCAACAAAGTTACGATAATGCAATGTAAACTTGTCACAATTTATATAGTGTGCTATAGGATAGGGCGTACCTGAGGAATACTGTGGAGACGAGATGTCAGAGGATGGAGATGGACTATCAGTAATAACTGTGTGAGTAGCAAAGTCTTTGTATAACACCAAAGGCCATTTTTGACGATGACCTTTGCCTAGAGGAGAGGATGAAGAGGATGGAGCCGTTGTGGGGACAGCAGTATTGGACTGAGATGGGCTTGAGGAGTCTTGAGGCCCAGATGAAGAAGCAGGCCCATCATGCAAACAAACCTCGTTACATGCTGGATCAGCAAATGTAGAGGGCTGGTCTGACCCAGTTGACCCTGGGCTTTCAGTGCGTGATTCAGTAAGAAGAGAAGGAGATGTGGGTGGGTTGGGAGGTGAAGTGTTTGGATTTGGTAATGCAAAATCTTCCTCGTAAATGTCGTCAAGACCCAAATTGATTTCATTATTCGTAGGAACAACATTTGCTGGTATTATATTCCAAGAGCTCGGGTCAAGATAAGGAAACACGTCTTCAAAAAACTTCACATCTCGGGAAACAAAAAATTTTTGAGAATCAAGATCAAACAAATACCACCCCTTTTTACCAAAAGGATAACCCACAAAGATGCACTTCCTACTACGACTAGCAAATTTTTCGCCCTGTGTGTGTTGGTTGTGGGCAAAGCAAAGACAACCAAAAGTACGAATGAGATTGTAGGAGGGTTGAGTGCCATATAATAGTTCGTAGGGTGTTTTATTTTGTAGGAAATGTGAGGGGGTACGATTAATAAGATGCACTGCAGCCAATACACACTCTCCCCAAAAATAAATAGGGAGGTGCGCCTGAAACCGCAAAGCCCGCCCTACATTTAAGATGTGTTTGTGTTTCCGTTCAACTCGCCCATTTTGTTGAGGTGTTCCAACACAAGAAGTTTGAAGTATAATACCATTTGCAACAAAATAATCATGTAAACAATTAAATTCAGTGCCGTTGTCTCTTTGAACGATTTTGATTGTTCGTGAAAATTGACGATCAACCATGGCAACAAAGCGCATAAACATGTGAAACACCTCAGTTTTATCAATAAGCAAATAAATCCAAACAGTACGAGAGTAATCATCCACAATAGTCAAAAAATATCTAGCACCACAGGAAGAAGGATGCCTATATGCTCCCCACAAGTCACAATGAATTTTCTCAAAAATACGACAAGCTCGATTGTCACTTGAATTAAATTTGTCCCTAGGATGTTTAGCACGAAAACAGATATCACATGCTTTATTTAAACTACCCTTACAATTATTAACCGGTGGAAGTAATTTGACCACTCTCTCTGACGGATGGCCCATCCTCTTGTGCCACAATTCCAAGGCAGATGAATCCTGAGAAACCGAAACATGCTGTACCACTGGCGATCCTTCAAAATAAAATAGTCCATCCCGTCTAACACTCGTTCCAATCAGCTCCCTCGATTGGCCCTGTATAGTACACATAGAGGAGTTAAAGTGGACAGTGCATTGCATATCATTAATAAGTTGCGAAACAGAGATTAAATTACAATGTAAATCGAGTACAAAAAGCACATTTTTAAGGATTATTTTATCAGACAAGCGAACCGATCCTTCCTTAGTGGCTGTAATTGACTTTCCATTAGGAAGACCAACTGGACATTTGGAGATATGATGAACATCAAATAACCACGTATCAAGACAAGTGACATGTCTAGATGCTCCTGAGTCGACAATCCAGGAAGTATTATCAAACTTATCATTCATTCTATTATCAAAAATGGTTGTATTACCAATAAAGCTTGCAAGAACTTTCCATTGAGCTGCTGTAAAAATCGAAGAGGATTCCTCGGAGGCCGGTGTTCCTGCGCGAGGACCTGCAGTAATAGGAGTATTGGTATGAGGCTTAGGCGGTTGACCTCGACCTCTATTTTAAGAGGAGCCTCGACCATTGCTGGGCTTAGAACGAGTGGCCCACCATTCTGGGTAGCCTGTAAGTTCAAAACAGGAGGAAATGTCATGTCCCCTCTTCTTGCAATGAGTACAGGAAAGAAGGAACTTATTCTGTTTATCTTCAACTGCTTCTTGCCTTCGTCCAGAACTGGACTTTAAAGCAAACCCAACGGCTTCAGGCTGCTGTTCTTCGTGGACTGAGTTAGCAGAGCGAAGACGTTCTTCTTGAATAACCAGTTGGTAGGCACGATCAAGAGAGGGTAACGGATCTTGGGAGAGTATAGTGCTACGTGCCTGGCGATAATAATCAGAATAAAGACCCATCAAGAATTGATGAAGTCTCGATGCATCCCTTCGTTGTACATGTAATTGATCAGCAGCACAATTGGAACAGCAAGTACATTTAATCAAAGGTTCATGAATGTTTAATTCCTCCCATAAAGCAGAAAGTTTACCAAAATACGAGGCCACTGACATGGTTTTTGTTTGCTCACATTTGGCGAGAAATTGCTTGAGTTGCTGGATTCTTGGTCCATTGACAACAGCAAACCGAGTGTGTAATGTGTCCCATAGCTTCTTTGCATCACGATATTCGGAGAGAGTTCCTTTAATTTGAGGATCAATCGTGTTCATAATCCAAGAAATAATCATGGCCTGGATTGTGTTCCAATCCGATTGAGTGCAAGGTGAAACGGGTCCGATAAGAGTACCGTCTAGAAACCCAAATTTCCGGCGAGCTTCCAAAGCCAGTTGAATGTCGCTTGCCCATTCGTCATAGTTATCGTCCTTTAGGCGAGTCGGAGTAATATAATCACCCCGGACGATCTTGAGGTCCAAGGAAATATGGTGAAGAAGAATCAATTTTGGATGATAATGGTGGTGGTGGACGATTGTCATCTTCCGCCGCCATAGATGATACTTTTGAGATTTAGGGTTTAATCAACCTTGGTCACTGATACCATGTAGAGAAGGTTTTGGCTAAAACTCTTGCCTTTCTTTATTGCATTACTTCCATTATATTGAATACAAAACGTTTCTCAATATGGAAAAGATTGAGATAAAAACAAAAGATCACAAGAAAAGATATGGAAAATAAAAATAATTCCTATAATCAAGCATATGATTTGGGTGATTATTCTATATTCCTAACAAGTTCTATATGTACATTTAATTTACAAGTTAAGTTCTAGTAGTAAAACTACTCAATGAAAAACATTATGTCTATGTCTAGTGGTTAAAAGCGTTATCATCTATCCTTATGATAAAAACTCGCTTCTTACCATTCACAAGTAGATCAATTACCACTATACGAAAACAAGTGAACTCAAAGTGGAGTAAGGCAAGGTTAAATTTAATAAGACTGATACTAAAGAAAAGTCCCTCCCTTCTATGTTAGGGTTTCTTCTCTAGCTTTGTAGGACTCTCTACAATTTGGCTGCTTCTCTTAGCTTTCATGGTTGAAGACCTTGTTCAACAGTGTTCTCATAAACAATGAGGAAGAAGACATTCTTGATGTAGCAATAGGTGACAGATTACAACGTTTACTCGACAATGGTGGCTATCTCTCCACAACATAATATCCTGAGGTTTAGCTCTTGGTGTCCGCCTCAATCAGGATGGATAAAGGTTAATTTTGATGCTCGAATGATACATATCGCGGCTTGGGAGTTGTGATCCGTGATGAATTTGGAAGCCTCTAGTTGCTAGGGTACGTCGTGTTAGAGCGAATCGGAGTGTCGAGATTGGCGAATGTGCAGCTGCTCTATTTGGGGTGGAATTGGCTTTGAGATATGACAACTCAATGACACAGTTGGAAGGTGACTCCATGGTAGTGGTGCAGGCTATTGTGCAGAAGGTTAAAGGCCATACTCCATTTCACATGCTTCTTGATAATATCTTACATTTAAGTGGAACCTTTGATTGTTTTGGTTGTAGTTTTGTAAAAAGGGGTGGGAATACTCTAGCTCATTTGATTGCTAGATGGATACCGGGCTAGCTAATGAGAAAATCTGTATGGACCCCTTTTTTCGAGGTTTTCAAACCTTGGCGGAGCTTGATTTATGATAATTCACAGGTTCAACTCAAAAAAAAAAAAAAAAAAAAAAAAAAAAAAAAAAAGTGAAGACAAGATTCCAAGATCTAGAGAGATAAAAGGTATAGTTAATGTGAAATTTGCAGATGGACACGATGATCCACGTTGGTGTCTATTTTGCCTACGATGATCTCTTCCTGCAGCTGCAACATATAATGGATATGTTCCTCCTCTTCCACCACCTTGCCCTTCCTCATTACCATATCCTTTACCACTACCGTGGCCACCACTTCCTCCTTCATGGCCATCACTACCGGCACCACCATGACCAAAACCTCCACCTTCACCGCCACTTCCATGACCGCCACCACCACCATGGCCACCACCACCACGCTTATAAAGTGCTGTTATTTGCAATAAATTGTATTCTGCCAGTGTGCCACTCACCTTGTTGTCATGTTCTTGCATGTCTTTGTGACAATTAGACTTTGTTGTTAAAAAACTCAACACAAACATAATTAACAATGAAATGATTTTATAACACAATTTTCTATTTGAAAATAAAAAATCGGGGATCATATCGATATTTTGTATTTAGGATGAGAAAAAAACGATGGCCAAGACAATAAGAGAGGCGATATACAGAATTGTGGAACATACTGAAGTCGTTTGCTATGTGATAGTAGTATATAGTAAACTCAAAATTGAATGAGATAGATTCCAAGGCAAATCGAAGGTAGAGTCCATCCGAAATGTGCTGTTGTACAAGCTGATCCATTTTGATGATGTCGATTCCTACTTGAAACGACAGCACCACCTGCTGCACCTGCTGCTCCGGCTGCTCCAATCACTGGAATCATTCCTCCTCTTCCTCCCCTGCGTCCTCCCTTACCACCACGACTTCCACCACCAAAGCCATGGCTACCACCACGACTTCCACCACCAAAGCCATGGCTACCACCACTGAAGCCACGACTACCACCACCAAAGCCACGACTACGACCAAGCCTACTGATTTCTGTTACTTGCAATCGGCTTTCTTCTGTCCATTCCTTTACCTCCTTGATCTTATCATGCTCGTGCACATCTGCTTTACAATAATATTGTAATTTGTAAGCATAAATTACAATTTGATGAGTCATTGAACGATTCACTTAATTTGAACTCAAAAATCTAGAGGAAGGTTATATTAATTATCAGGTAAGTGCAGAAGATCATTATGCTTGTTAGCAATATAGTATATTGATGATTTTGTTCAGTATCATAAGATATTTGATACTATCTTCATGTATCTTATTTTTCAAGATTAAAAGCACAACTATAGGCTCCACTATAGCAAAAAATTGCATATAATGCACCAAGATCAATAGAAAAGGCACTAAATCACTCTCTCAGTTGCCTATTATTCCCCTCCTCAACCCCAAATCGTCCGGTCAACCCCAAAACTTGACGCCCAAACATAATGCTCTCAAAGTGAATCAAAAGTTCAATTTTTTTATCAAGGTAACCAACAATTTCGTATGATGTTTGCCATTGGGTAGGGTTTCATGACACCATTTCATTCCAGCTACGGTGACAATCTCATTTCGTGGTGTATAAAAGATAACCAACATTGGCTCAGTCTAGTGAAAAGATTGAATATCGACGTGACAGGTGTTGTGGCCATTTCATACTTGCTACGTAACTTACTTTTGAATCTTCATCCTCCACTCTCTAAAGACAATTTGGTTTATGGTGACAAATTTAAGACTAAGTTGAATATTGCAAAATAAGGACGAATAATGGATATATTGTTGGGAATGGGCTATGATATTTGGTGAAGAACAATAAACAAACTAATGCAAAGTAAACACCCAAAAACAGAGCAAGCAACAACAATGGCAAAACACAAGAATAAATGAGGTATCTAATGATACCTCCCCCTCAAACAAAGTATCTTATCATTAATATAAACTCATTTACACTAATGACTCACCTTACAAAGCTTTAAGAACAATCTCCCAAAGCAAAGATTGAACCTTTACTTCAATCTCTCACAAATATGCAAATACAAAGAGGAAGAACTCTTATGGTGTGAACCTTAGTTTTATTCTCTTGTATATGCCTCTCTATATCCTTAATGATGTTCTAAGACTCTTTATATAGCCCTAAAACATATTAGAATAACCTAAAACAAAAGGGGTTAAAGCCCACAAAAAACCGCATACGAAACAGAAACTGTCGAATGAGGGACCTGCTGGTCGCTCGAGTCGAGAACTCACTGGATGCTTGCTACTTGTTGGCTCGATCGAGCCCTATACGCTCGGCCAGTCGAGCCATCTTCAAGACCCCCCAATCCTCGTTCCTTCTCATCATTTAGGCACTCTAATCCACCCTCATCAATCACTTCATTGATTGCCCCAAAGCATAAGCTCTTATACTTCCTTGCACCCACCACTTCGCTCTCAAACGTGCAAGCCAAGGAGTACGCTACGAGATGATCGAACTCACCTCCATCAAGGTAAGATTTGGTGCTTGATTCAACATATATCTTCTAAAGTCCGATCTAATACCCATATTTCCTATGCCTCCGACACAAAATATCCATCAATTGGGAAAGTAGCATCAAAATATAAAACACATCGGACCAAAAATACATGACTTTGTCCTATATTTTAATCAGCATAGGGTGCTGCTTTTCTTTCATTGCCTCTTGATTAAAATTTAAATGATGGAAGCACGTTCGGATGAGCAAAAGAATAAAAAGAGGGTTGGGGACAAGTGCTCAGCCGAGCAAGAAAACACATGGGCAGCGCAAACCTAGTCATGACCTCAGGTTTGACGTTTCCAATGCCCAATGGCATTGTGGAGTATGAGGATTGTTACTTTGACTCTTTTGGTCTATATAGAAGGCTCTATATGCTTGAGGAGGAGTGTGAGAACAGAGATTGTATTGTGAGATGTTAGAGTATACAACATATTCTAGTGCGTCAACCATCAACTTAAACTTTTATTTGAATTGGTTTCTTAACATGGTATCAGATGCCAATATGACAAGAACTCACGAGTTCGAATAAAACAAGGGATGAAACTTGTACACCAAGTTCAATGAGTTCACAACTATGTAATCTATCACTCCTCATTTGCTTACAAATTATTTATGGTCGAGAGTTTAGCCTTAAAGTCTAACATAAGAAACAAGGGATGAAACTTTTATAACTCCAAAAGTATCATTTCCAATCTCTAACTAGATTCCTCACGATTCTCATTCTTATTTGCCAAAAAAAACCCTTAGTCCATCTCAGATATAAAAGCTTACAAACATACAGTCAATACAAACTCCCAAAAGGCTGCATCAAAGACAAAGTTAACAACGTAACAATAGATAGTTCTCTTGTGAGACTACCGCATGCATGCGACCTTCCAGCTCAACCCATTAAATTTGTTTTTTAATGCAACTTTAAGCCATAAAACACGCATGCCAAGGCTTAAATGCTGATTCAAGACTGAAAACCCAGACTTTATTTTTCAATTAAATATTACAACCGTTAAAACATTAATTTCAAGACTTAAAATTCGGAAAATAAGCATGATTATTAAATTTGTCAAGAGACATTCCTACCAAAAATTCCCAACAGTAAGTATCGATTACAAAACAGGTCTGACTACTCTAAACTAATAATCTCCTAGAGTGAGTTTCAATTTTAATACTTAAAATGCATATTTCAAGATCTAAAATGTCCGCTTAAAAATGATTGAATTTAGGTAATTGGGCCGACGGAGATTGCATGGATGTAGCGGCCGCATCCAAGAACCGGCAATAAAGTTATTCGAGGCAAGGAAACAAATAATCCCTCCAATTTTTATACTCTATCCAATGCACTTATTCAATTCTTAATATTTCTAATTGTCCATAACTAAAAATTATAAAAAGTTGATATAAATAATCTTTGAGACGAATCAAATAAGATTTCACTGACTATATTTTAACTTATAGATTAATAATAAAATACAAATTAAAATTAAAAAATAAATAGGGTTTAAAAAGCAAATGAGACATTACCAATAAATTAGAGGAAGTAAAATTTACGGGGATATAAGTTTAATTACAAAACAAGGCACATAAAACTTTCAATTTACTTATAGATATTATATTCACATAAACCCAGAATTGATAAAAAGCAAAGCTTGATTCACTTCTGATTAATTACCAAAAATAAGTACTTTAGTTAGTAATATTATTCACTTATTTTTCTTAATAACCCAATGATAATTAAGGCAATTAAGACAACATAAAAAGGGGAAATTATAAATTACCTGTATTGAAACATTGGGACCGAATGAAAAAGAGATAAAATTGCAGAAAAACCACAAAGAAAACCAACAAAAATCTCATATTTCTTCTTGTTCTTCTTCAGTTTAATTGTGTTGCCCAAATCCCAGTTTTTTGTTTGGCGTATTGTAATTTGATCTTCAGTAATGATTGTGGATAGAAACAGTAATTAGAATCATGATTTCCCGGAAAATAAGTTTGTTCGTTATTTCTAATAGTAGCAACAAATTGGGAAATCTCATTGAAGTTTGGTTCTAAAACAAACATACTTGTTCGGTGAAAAAGTGAAGTGACGAGGTGGCAGTGTGCCGCAGTGAACAATTTGGTGTTCAGCAAAATATCTTACTTTGTGTCTTGTATATTACTTTGCACCAAAATAAATTTTACACTATTTATTATTTTTTAGAATTTTATTTTATTCATCTTGTCGTATATTTTTATAATGTCAAATTTTTATAATTTTTAGTTATATATAACTCTAAATATAAACGATCTGACAAAACCATTGGATTGCACAAAAATATGTTTGGTGCAAGTATTTTGGAACTGAGAAAATACGAGAATACGCGGCATTAAATAATTTTAGATGTTTTGATGTAAATAAAAGTTTGGTGGTCAAACTACTAAGGCTAACGTTTGATAAATTAAATAGTTTTAACAATTTATTATTATAAATAAGTTAGCAATGGATCTAAGATTAGTCGGTGAAACTAAAATCAGCTGGTCAAATTATAATCAGCTATTAACTATCAGTGGTTTGCCAAACACCCCATAGTTTTTTTTTTGTTGTAATATTAGTCCCTTTATTCATTTAAGTTTGCACCATATGATTAAACAAGTGAGCTTTTTATGGAAAAAACTTAGTTGATTCGGTAGGTAAACTACCCAGAATAAATAGAAAAATAAAATATATTTTCTCCGTTACTCAATACTTGCAACATATGTTTTGAATGTAATTCAATGTATATTTTTAATAATCAATCTGTTTTTTCAACTAAATGAAAATTTATGAAAATTTATGAAAATTACATTTAAAATTAGGTTTAAGAAGAATAAATTATGATTATATATATATGACTACATTATTTCTTATGCATGAGTCAGAATTATCAAAACAAGATTAATGATGAATAGAGTTACTATTTAAATGTAACGAATATTAACATAATATCGAACAGAAAAAATTATTGGGTAAGTTAAATTCCACTGCAACACATCTTAATATCTATTAGTAGTAAATATAAATAACTTCTCTTTATAAAGTATTATATATTTGGTATGAACTCGGAAGACAAAAAAAGCATTGGGTAGGATTAGAAAAGAATAATGAAGACTTAATTGAAAACTAGTATTTGTTCTGCAAAATCCTATCTTCACAATATTCAACTAAGACCCTACTTTCACATGTATACCGTTTTCAACTCGGACGGTCACTACTCACTAGTATTTTGCAACTATTTGTCGGTACACTCGATGTGATCTTGGAGATTTTTGAGGCTCTGCTTGAAAGTAGAAAAAGGGGCCTAAACTTTAATATTTTTAAATATAAATAATAAAAAATGCATAATAAAAAGTATATATTAAGACGAATTTAATAAGATCTCATATGGATATATTTTATGTTTTAAATATATGTTAAAAATATTAATTAAATTTCTCTTTCCTTAAGATAAAATGTTTCAAATGGAAAGAAGATTAGATAACGATGAGAAGTAAATAATTCTCTGACAAAAAATTAGTTTTGGTTTTTTATATTAACAAATAATCCATTAGACTCTTCCTAAAAAACATCCATGAGACTTTTTTACATGGCAAAAGTTTACCAACATTATAAGTTACTCCATTTCTCAATAATGTTCCATTTATTATATCAGGTCATTTTAATATGTTGTTTCTTTAATTAATTATGGACATAATTAAGGGTTCATCGTGATAAATATTTTTATATTGTTTACAATTTTACATTCTTCCCATTAAATTTGTTTAAAATATTTTATGAATAATTTGTCCCAAAATTTTTTGATTATTAATATTTTTCGATGTGTATGGTGCTGAATTTTTTTTAATTTTATTGTTCAATAAAATAATATATCCAACATTTAAAAGATTTAATTTTTCTTTATTTTCGTGAATATTCTCTATGGAAATATCAATAGAGAACATATAGAATATGATATTGATAGTCACTCTAATAATCTTGTTTTTGGAGCATTTTTCGAAGCAAACTCATGGATACAATGCAATCTAACACCTCATTTTAAATGGTCACTATAGTTAATTCATTTAGCCTATCTTGAGATATAGAATCACGCAAATAAGTCTTGATAAGCTTCAACTTTGAAAAATTTATTTCAACGCTTGCTATAGTTATGTGATGATCAATACTCTGACTGTTTTCATTTGTTCTTCTCATTCACTAATTTTGCGGATCCCAATGCAATCTGTTAAATAATTTTAATTGTAAGTTTTTAAAAATTTTAAAAAGCTGATGTACAATTCTTTGATTTTCTAAATTTTAGACTTAATGAAATTAGTTCTAAAAGAATAATCTTGTGATTGTACACTTTGGTCTTCTAAATTCTCATAGAATTGTTTTTTTGATTTGATTTATTACGACTTTGAGAAAAAATTAATTTATTGTACATAGAAACTCATAATAAAAAACAATAGCAACTGAAAACTCAAAACACCAAATTTATTGTTAGCTAAACATTTAGCTTCACTTCTTGTAGTTGTCATTATTAGCAATTTTATTTTGTAAAACTTCTATAATGTATGAAATTTACAATCTTATTATTTTTACACTTTTGATACAACTATCCTAATCAATTGAAGCCATTGATTTTAGAGTATATACTTTCACATTCTTTTTTAAAATTTCTCAATCACCCCATCTAAAATTATACATGATGATGGCAACGTCAAATTCTTAATCATAATACTGAGATATATACATAAATTAGGAAAAGAAGTCCACTCAAGACGTTATTTAGGACAGAGTAAACAATCTTGTCTTTTTTTCTTCGCATTTATATTTAGTGCTATACTTCTATGGAATCCTTAAGACCCAAAATTTTCCTACCCTTGTTCACCCACCCATCCGAGCATAGTAATTTTGAAGGTGTGTGCGGTGCTTGATCACACAAGATTCCAAAATTAAGGGGCTTTAGATATTAATAATAGGAAAAAATTATTGTAATAATACAACATTTCGTTAATTTCTCTATAATATTACCAATTTTTGATTAATCATAAATAACACCAACTTAGAACGGTTTTTTCTATAATAATACGAACTTTAATTTATTAACTAATTTACCAATTTTTTGTTATATAATCTTCTATATCATGATTTTTAATATTTTAAGGATATTTTAGGGAAACACCTCCCTAAAATTAGTATTATTCATGGTTAATCAAAAGTTGATATCGTTGTAGGAAAATAAGATAAAGGTTGTATTATTCCTAATAATTATTCTTATTAAATATCCTACAATCTAATAAATAAAATTCCATAAGACATCTCATAGTGATTTATGAGACTTTTCCCACAATATTGCCCCCAAAAAAATTAATTCCCACTTTAGGTATTATGAGAAAGTATTTCCCACAATACCGTCCACGTAGGATGGGTTTTAATTTTTTTTTTAATATAACCGCGACTTGAGATGGCGGTTTTGTTAAGGATTCTTAAGTAAACCGCTAGATGAAATGGCGGTTTAGTAGAATTTCATTTTTTTTTTTAAAAAAAATTGTAATGAGCAAACCGCCATTTGAAGTGGCAGTTTTATGGCTGTACAAAATGCCAGTTTCTATTTTCATCTCTTCACTTCATTTCATTTGCTTCCTTCTCAAGTGCTGCCGGTACTTCCTTAAAAAAAAAATTCTTCAATCCTCATTTACTTCATATTCACAATTCCGCTCATTCAACTAAATTAATCAACTACATTCTCATCTTCTCCTTCTTTACTTGTTTATTTTCATCATCATTTAAGGTAATAACATAAACCCTAATTTATTTCAATTTGCAAATTGAATATTTTGTTCATTATTGTTGTCATTTGAAGTTATAAATACATTGATTGTTTGTTACATTCTCTTGATTTCATGATTTAAGCTTACATTTTACACATTTATAGTTGAATTTTAGGATTTGGTTTGTATGCATATAAAGTGTTTGATGAAATGCTTCAATGAAAGTTTATTACTTTGTAGGGTTAGTTTAATAGTTTTAGTATATTTTCATGGTATTTTTAGCTTTTATATTTGAAACGAACCTTCTAATAAGTGTTCTAATACCTTAATATCACAAATTCTTGTATTTAAATTTACACTTCCCTTACTCACATTCAACAATTAAGTGTATGTGAAATCAAATGAAAAATATGTTTGTACTTGCAAAATATGGATCATTATCCCGTTATAGTGTATCGGGGTGGGGAAGTAAGTTAAACTGGATCCGATGTTGGGTATAATGGAGGATTAAATACAGTGATGTTTATCCATCGTCAAAATACGACTTTTGAGGTGTTTATTAGCAAAGTCTATGATGTAATTGGTTGTGATCGCAACTCTTATATGTTAAAAATGGAGATGAAATACCCGGTGACTGGGAAAAATGTGTTAGTCCCGATTAAGAATGATGAAAGCATAAGTGCTCTTGCTTATGCGGCATCACAAGCCCCTGGAACGGCAATGGAGGTTTATGTTGAATTGGTTGCAAATTTGGATAATGCGAGGGAAGTCATGACTAGCATGGAACTTTCAGAATCAGGTCCAAGTGTACGCCATGATACATTCACAGAAATGTTAAGTAACCCAAATTATGTTAGTGAGCACTTGGATGAGTTTACCTCTCCAACTCATTCACGTGGCATTGGTGGTGGTGTAATGAACACCTTTTGCACAAGTCACTTGGGTAGGCTTAATGCGAACGAGGTTGACTCTTTAGATCAGGAGGATGAGCATATTGATTCTGATTTAGAAGAGGATGATGAAAGAAGAGAAGCTCTAGATGCAGCGATTAGAGATGGTGCTCCATCTCAAGATTGGCTTAGAATTGATGAGGTTGATCAAAGATTGATTGATGCATGGATGACTTGGAACGATGACAACTCCATGAATGAAAATGGAGACTTTAGGATAGGGCAAGAGTTTAGCTCCTTAGACCACCTTAAGAAGAATGTTAAAGCATGGGCGATATCTAACAATAGAAACTTCCGTGTAATTGAGTCGGAGCCTTCAAAGTACGTTATCCAATGCACTAATGCGGAGGATATAGGTTGTGAATGGAGGATGTGAGCTGTTAGGATATATGACACAGTGCGTGGGATATTTGAGGTCACCACTGGTTGTGGCAATAGGATAGCAGGAAAAGGTGGAAAATCCTACATGGTTGACCTCACAACAACATCATGCACATGTCAGAAACCAACCATCTTCAAGTTACCGTGCTCACATGTTCTTGCAGTCTGTCGAGCTCGTAACATATCGTACGATGCTTTTGTGGACCCTTCATTTCGCACTACAAAATACGTATTGACATATAAGAAGTATTTCATGCCCGTTCCAGACATGTTCACTTGCGATCCTTGGAATGGTCCTACAGTTGTTCCAGATCCCTCAATGAAGCGTGAAAAGGGTCGTCCGCGGTCAACTCGTTTACGAAACGAAATGGATGCACCGTTGACGCGTCCTCGAAACACGTGTAGCTTTTGTGGATTTAGTGGTCATAATAAGAAAACATGCCCTCGAAGGTCAAGAAAGTATGTTTTTTTTTTTTTAGTTTTGTAATAACATGTTGAATCTGATAATATTTAAATGATTTTTATAATACTTATGTATGTAACAGCGATCATGGCGATGCCGGGCCCAGTTGATCCATCACATATCAGCGTGCTAGTCAACGACGAGCTCCTGCTCTTAATGTCATTGCGGAGGTTAACGAGTTCACACCATCATCATCCACCGGTGCGCAAAACAAAAGGGGCCGGGGGTTGTAGTTTAACAAACTTTTTATATTCTTATATGAATTCAACTTCTTGTATGAGTTTCCATAATTGTAATATATCTTTGTATTATTTTCATAATTATTTTTTTCAAAACAAGCCGGTTCGTAATTGATTATTATGGAATAGATGGTATTGAACTACTTTAATGCATGTTGCGTTCACTATTTTAAAATGAAAGAAAAAAAAAATCAGGCCACAAGCAAACCGCCACATGAAGTGGCGGTTTACCTAGACCAAACCGCCACTTGAGATGGCGGTTTGCCTTGACCAAACCGCCACTTCATGTGGCGTTTTTGTGCTTAAGGCAAACCGCCATCTCAAGTGGTGGTTTTGTCTGAAAAAATAAAAAAAAAATAATTTTCCACATGGACGGTATTGTGGGAAATACTTTCCCAAAAAATGCAAAGTGGGAATTAGTCTTTTTTTTAGCAATAATCTGGGAATACACCCGTGATTTATAGTATTAAATAATTGATTAGTTGCGAATTACAACTTTAATGTTTGATACTTTTGCAAATTACAACCTTTATGTTTTTTTTTTTGCGAATTACAGCCTTTAAAGTAGCGTTTTAACCAGTATACAAGCCAAGTGATCGGTTCCGTACAATATGACTGGTGACTCAAACCCACTCTCTTTTCCTCCTCCATTGTTACACATCAAAGCTTTGAGTTTTATTTTTTTTTTCTCATTTAATTCAATCCCTTAACATTTAACCCATCTTTATGAATTTTAGTTTTTAATTTTTTTTATTCAATTATTTTTTTTATAACCCTAAATTTCAATTTGGGGAAACTCCCCTTGTAATTTCTGCCCTTTTCTCTCTCTCTCTCTCCCCTTGTAATTTCTCATAACAGAACATTTTTTCTCAGAGAATTTTTGTTATAACTTATAACACACAAAGCCAGATTCCAGAATAATCATATTGTTGAAGTGAGTATAAAATCACCAAAGTTTGGACTCTAAAATGAAATCAATCAGCAAACTTGGGTTATCTTGTCTATAAGTTAGGCATTTCCGTTGTTCTTCCATCTGCCATTAATTTTAGAATATATAAAATTACAGAAAAAAAGAGAGAAAGAGAGATGTCAAGCTGGGTAGATCAAGTACATAACTCACCAACTTTGCTACATCCCTTGCAATTTCTGCAATATTCTTCTTGCGATTAAGTTCACGATTATTAATAATCTCTTTTATTATTTTATATTCATCAATTATATACCAGATACAACTGGGTTTCAGAGCCGAAAGAGGAAGAGTATGGAATTGAACAGGGGTAGTGATCCTGGTGGTATAGAAAGGGGGAAAGGGAAGAAAAGAGTGAAAAAATCGGGTTCAAAAGTGAGGGGGGACTCTGAGGGAGTTAACGAAGACAAATCTGAAGTTTGGAGAAGTGTAAGAGACGGCGGAAAGCAAGAATTGCAGCACATTATGAAGATGGAAAAGCAGAGGATGAAATTTGCTCAGGAATTGGAATTGTGAACGGTGATGTTTTAGAGTTTGAACAATGTGTTTCAAACATCAATATTGCCAAGATCGAGTGTACGAGGTTTTGTGACAAACAAATTACGCTATCAATGATATCGATGTTTGTAGGAGAAAGTAAAGCAATAAAATGACACAAAGATCTAACGAGTTCACTCAACTAAGGTTACGACCTCCGGTGTGTAGTATCTCTTATATTATCAAAAGGAGTTTAAAGAACTCTCAAATATGGAGAATTATAATAGAGAAGATATATGCTAGTGTTTGGCTTAGGGTGTATTTTGTGGATGGTTACAATGTGAATAAGAGCTCTCTATTTATAGGAGAGATCTCACTAAGTAACATTAAGTATATTATAACTATGAATAAATGACAATGAAACATCTCCAAGAACTTGAAGAGTCAAAAACAGCATCTTAGGAGTATCAGAAACATCGCTCGACCAAAGCAGAGGCTTGCTCGGTCGAGCGGCCTGATCGAGCGGACTACAAGAAGTTTCTGGTTGCATTCTGTCTGCTCGCTCGACCCATCCTGAAGCTCGCTCGGTCGAGTGGCACTTTAGAGGGCTTCTGACAGTATTACTCGACTTGCATAGTAGAGCATCTTGAATTGAACTTTTGAACTTTTTTATTAAGTCTCATAACTCCCATGATTAACTCATTAATTCATACTTTAATCTATCATCATAAACCACAAATATTAAGACACACCCATTCATAATACTTATGGGATTCCATCCCAAGAGTCACCACATAAATGCACACACCACTTGTACACTCAAGTCACACCAATTATAACAGGAATTGCAAAGGATGAAGTTTCTGATGAAAGCACAGATTGAACTTTCGCAATTGAACTGGAATGGGAATGTGTAGAGAAAGTAATCATCATCATTATCATATAGAGAGAGAAAAGTCACTATTGGAGTTTCCCCAAAATTGAAAATTAGAGTTATAAAAAAAAATTAAATAAGAAAAAGAAATTAAAACTAAAATTAATTAAGCTGGGTTAAATGAAATTAGATGAGAAAAAAAAATTTTAATTCAAAGCTTGATGTGCAACAATGGAGGAGGAAAAAAGGAATGGGTTTGGATAAAGGGGAAGAAGAAAATTCAAAGGTAAAAAAGTGTGGTGAACTGATCATATCATACGGAATCGGTCACTTGGCTTGAATACTGGGTTAAAACTCTACTTAGAAGGATGTAATTCGCAAAAAAAAAAAAACATCAAGACCGTAATTCGCAATTAATTCTTAATAATTCTTATCAAATTTTACATAAACTTATTCTGTAACTTATGAGTAGTATATTACAATTAAATTTGTTCTTTTAAATTTTCTTGGAATATTATATTTTTGAATTTAAAAGCTACATATGATTTCCAATTAAAGTTTCTTAGAATATATATTTGTTTTTTTTTATGTTGAAGTATTTGCTAATTAATAAAGTTTTTTCATTAAATTTTTAATTTTTACAATATTTCATCAAGAAATAAAAGATACATGCTAATCCAAAATTATTTTGAGGATGACAAGGAATCATTATGATAATAAAATTACTCAGATAATCCTTAAAAAGTATAAGAACTTTAATTAATAATTATATTAACAACTGAATTTATTTTCAATAAAAGCACTATATTTCAAAAATTCTCTATTTATTTTATAAAAAATATAATTCTATACTAATAAAATGTAATTATATCTCTATTTAAAATTTATATTTATATATATTTTTATACAAACAATTTCGTGCATTTGCACGAGTTTCTATAATAAATGTCTATAATAATTGTTCACTTCCCAATATTCATATGAAATCTCTTTTTCTTCAACCCTTGATACATTATCAAGTCTCTTTCATTAATGTATCATTTCTCCAAACATTATTCAGAACCAACAATCTTTATTGAAATCATCTATCTTTATTTTCCATGAGTTTAATATTAAGGATCTAATAAAACATTTCGCACTTAATCTTGAAAATTTATGGTAGTTTTTGCTCTCCTCCTGCGTTAAAAGTCATCAATGATCTCTTATTAATATGTCTTATCCGTCCAACTAGCCATTTTCTTCACCAAAACTTAAAATTTATATTTCAGAATGTTCCTCATAGATTACAAGATCAAACAAAGTTCAACTATATTTATCTACACTTTATGACTAGTACCTAAAATATATTCACTTTGAAATAATAAAATGTTAAATTTCTCCAAGAATTTATCAAAAAATCAAAATAATTAAACAAAAATTCAAGATTTTTTTTTTGAAATACAAGTCGACTGAGCGAGGGGAGGGCTAGGAGCAGAGCTTTTAGGATAGAACTCTAAGAACTTACCATGAAAAGTGGTATATACTCCAACTAAGATAATACCTGATGGTGCTATGAGGAGAACCATAAGGAGAACTCTAAGAACTTTCTTTTGGGGAGCCATAAGGAGAACCGATGTTTCATGTCATAAGAGGTAATGATGCAACTGATGGTGCTATACCAGTTCATCATTGAGTATATTAGTTAGCTTTGCATTTTCTTTTTGTGCTTTGATTTGCTTTATCCAGGGTTACTAAAGACCCTATTTTCTACAAGGGTTGTTGAATACCCTTTTGCTACCCATTTTTATATCTTGTATATTTTTGTACAATCTTAGCATTGTATTTATATTGTATCTTTGATTTTCATAGCTAAGTTTGTACATGTTGTTCATTGAAAAAGGGAAACATGCTTGAAAAGAGAAAAACCTAGCTAGGTTGAAAACCCGAAAGGGCAACCTAGGCAAAAGAGCAGCTTGAGTGGAGCAAGTGAGACTTGTAAAAAATTAATGAGTGGCTAGGACGAAAACCCAAAAATAAGTTCCTAGGCAAAATGAGAGATAAAGAGAGATTTTAAATTTTTGCATCTCCTTTGTTCTCGGAGCCGGCGACATAAAAAGTGGGAGTCATAAGGTAGGTATTTGGGTAGACCACATTGGAGGAATAAGTGTAGTATTTGTTTCATTTCCATTGTCTCTAGTAGTTATAAGGGGGTTGAAGTGTAGAGTTTTAAGGTGCTTGATCTTCTAGTACCTCTCATTGTTGTTGTGTTTGTAGTGTGGTAAGTATGGGAGGAAGTGGTATGGTTTCTTGGAACACTTGTCACACTAGGGAATTAGAGGAGCCTAGTAAAGGGAGGCATAAGAAGTAAACTAGGTTTGGAGACTGTGTCTTAACCTTTAGTTTTCATTCTCAACCTTGATTTGCTCGAGGACGAGCAAAGGTTAAGCATGAAGGAGTTTGATAAGTGCAATTATTTGCACTTATTTATATTATTTATACTCCTTAATGATGTTTGTTGTTAGTAATTTCGTGCTTATTTTGAAGATTTATGCTAATTTACTCGTTTTGGTTATTCATGTTGATTTTTAGTGGTTTTGATTGTTTTAAGCATAATTCTTATGGTTTTAATGATGACGGAGTTTACTAAGGGGATTTTAGCTCGGGTGAAGATAATCTACTAAGAAAATGAGCAAAAGAGTAAAAGTGTGTTTATAAGGCAAAAGTTTTGAGGTGAAATTTGATACATGTCAACTCTTTCGGTCATAACTTTTGATAGAAAGATTGCATTAATGTAAGGTTAACGGAAGTGGAAACTAGATTTCAAGTGCTTTCCAACGGTATATTATATGTCAAATTCCGACAATCGAGCAAGAAATGACGACCGTTTGAAGTTACTGCGATTTTCCGGTGCCCAGAGCCAACTCGGCGGCAATGCAACATTTTAGAAAGCCGACTCGGCTGATTCACTTCTGGGCTGCATGAGATTTATTTTAAGCGACAGTTTCCTTAAACTTTCATTAGCTTTTAGTAATTAGGGTTAAGTCTCCTTTGGGGGGGGGGGGCTCCTTCTCCTCTTTTCTCTCCTTCTTCTTTATCATTTTCTTTTGAATTTTACTCCTTTTTCCATTAGTTTACTCTAGAATTCATTCTTAAATTTAGTTCTTCATTAAGTTTTGCCATTAATCTTTCATTGAGTATTGTGAGTTTTTCTTTAACATTTAATTTCCTTTTTTTTAATTTCTTGTACTAGTTTAATCTTCCATTAGTAAACTTTTATTATTGTTATTAATCATCCTTCAATAAAAAATTAGTATTGTTCTTCATTCATTGCTTTTTGATTTAACTGTTGTGTTCTTGGAGTTTAATTATTGTTTTTCTTGAATTTGTCATTAATTTCATTCTTAGTCATGTTTAGTATCATCCTAGGGTTTGTATTTATTGCTTTTACCATGATCAATGAGTAGATCCATTTTCTAGAGTTAGGGTTTGAACCTATAATTCAAGTATGATTTGATTATTAAATGTGTCTATGAAATTAGGATTAATGTGATTGAATTGTGCCATTAACTCTAAATTAAATATGTTTTGTTAGACTAGTCAATAGAACTAACGTGTGAGATCAGGATCAACTTTGTTTTAGGGTAAATTTTAGTTAAATTCTTATTAATTCATTCAATACAACTAGCGTGTGAGAATTGAATTAATAGGGTCTAAATCTAATAGTTAATCAACAGAGCGAAAATTTGAGATTAACAAGATCATGTTTAACCACGTAATTAATCCGACTTTTCATAAACACTAATGAGAATTTGATCATACAAAGACTTTAGGGGATTTCCGACACCCTAGATCTCTTTATCACATAGTTTAATCCATTTTTCTTATCGCATTCGTAGTTTGTTAGAAAACAACCAACCAAATATTTTTCTCTTTAAGCAATATAATTAATCGAAATTAGCAAGTTTCTTGTCATAACTTCCTTGTGTTCGACCCCCGACTACACGTACACCGTGCTTTTGCGGTTAAATAAAATTTGCACATCAATATTTTATCATACCATACCATATCATCATACTGCATAGATCCCGCTTGTAAAGCTAGGGTTCGAGATTAGATAACATATAAATCATATTTATACCCTCTCGTACGAGAGGGTAGGGAGAATGCAGTCAATTAGACTTTAAATAGTTAGAACCCTACCAATAGGAATGGGGTCTAGACCGGACCCGACCCTAATTTTAAGGGTTTGGATCCACCTATTTTTGGACCCTATGGATCCGGGTCGGATCTGGGTCCATGACCTTAGGGTTCCGATCCGAGTCCACATGTTTGAGACCCAGATCCGAACTATGGACTCATTTACATCCTTTTTAAAATTATATATTAGCTATCATGTGTATTTAATTGTTTGATTTGGAATTTCGTTTTATTTTTAAAAATCAAGTGAATTTAAACTTTGTCGGTTCATAATTTGAAATATAATCGTTATATCTATACTTTAAAAATTAAAAGACTTGATAAATATTTCGTTATAAAAATTTGTATGTTGGAAAGCTTCATATATTTATTCACTCAATTAGTATAAAGTATTACAATATCCTTGTTAGTCGAAAATATTAAAATAATTTTATGGAAAGGTTAAAAATTGTATAATATAAATTTTTAAAATAAATTCTAGAGAAAAAAATTAAAATTGTTGGGACCCAGATCCAGACCCTAGACCCGCCAGACCCTAACAATCTGAATCGATGTACAAAATTTTCAGAATCTATAGATCAGTGTCTGGATCTGAGTTCAATAAAAAAATTAAAATCTAATTTTGGGTCCAATAAAAAAATATTCCGACTCAATGCCATGCCTACGTACCAAAAGCGATGAAAAGGAGTGCGTACTAGAAAACTCCTCGACCTAAGCAATATAAGAGTCGAATAATTATAAGAACCAAAATCGTACTTTTAAAAAAAGATCTTTACATAAAATTAGGCGTCATTGGTGTATTAGATACTTAATATTAGCTTTTTTGCTCCTTATACAAGAATTTGGACTGAATATTATATTAGTTTGAATTTTCTAAAGTTTAAAAAAGCAATTAAAATCGTGTTAAATACAAAAGGGATGTGTTTACCAATAACGCGCATCTAGTTTGACCTCAATCTCCATACATTAGTTTTCATTATTTTTCTTTTTTCTTTTTTCTTTTGTTGTAGTGCTGCTTTTTATTGAAGTAAACTTATTTTTACACCAATAAATCATGTTTATTTTCATCAAACAAACATATTAGGAGTACTTTTCAATATTGCTTCCTCTGTTCCCTAATAAATTTCCCATAAGAAATGTTTACTAGAATTAAGAAAAATAGAATTTTAGATAGTGAATATGTTATTTTATTGAATAATAAATTTGATGGAGAAAAAGTAGAGACCATACACATTACAAAACTATTAAAAGAAAGTTAGTGAAAAAAAATATATAAGGATCACAACTAATAAAAAATATCTTTATAGAGTTAGTAGGAAACATGTAGGGACCATAAGAAATATAAAAATATTAAAATGTAATTAGTAGAAGATATGTAGGGACCAAAACTATTATTAAAATATTCAAATGAGGATGAAGAAGGTTATTACTTATTTTTTGTCCAAAATTTGTGATAAAATTTGAAAACTTTTTTAGGGGAACAACAAATAAAACGCTCCTACATGGTAAATGAGAACTTCTTTAAGAAACAGAGGAAGTACTTTTTGACTGCACATAAACCTTTTAAGGTTTTTTCCTAAATCAACTGATAATAAGTCGTGTAGCCTATTAATTTTATATGTTAGACAATTCTTTTTCATTCTTAGATAAGAAATTACCTGTAAGTTACGTGATTATTTTCCAACATAAATCTAAAATTATTGTATTTTCTGTTCATTATGTGAAACTTTAAAGGAATCCACACTATATTGTAAAGTGAAAACGTATATTTTCTCTATAAAAAGTATACATGAAGTTTCATGTGAAGGTATAAAATCCTTAACCCTATGAACTTTTATATCAATTTTAATTAATTTATCTCTGGCCTAATTTTTCTGCAATTTAAAATGGTTCACGAGTGCATCTTGTCTCTTTGTTACCCCACACCAGAAATAAATAAATGGTAGTTCTATTTGGTATAGTAATATACTTCCACTAGTTTTTATTACTTACTACAGATAGTGATATTTCTATTTATATGATGTCACTATAAAAAATGTCACTATCTGTAGTAATTAATAAAACTAGAGAAAGTATAAAGAATAGTCCCACTTTATAATAATGCTTGAGAAATTTCACGTGGTAACCTTAAATTTTTAACATTTCCACGAGATAGATAAATATTTTTTAAATTTGCATGGTGACTCTTAGCCTTTAATTTTTCTATGTGGTAAGCGAATGGTTAAGTTTTTTATTAAATTAAATACTTAAATATTTTTGAAAAAGTGCCCCATAACGATAATTCTAATGGTAGTTTTTATGAAAAAAACTTTCTTTATGATGTGTAGTAATAATGTAATTTTAACTAAAACTTTAAAGTTAAAAGCTTACGTTACCACGCAGATTAAAAAAACATTAATCGACCTGAAAGGTTAACAACTGAGGGCCACTATAAAAAATTTCCCAAAATTATTGTTAAAGGAAGGCTTACTATTTTACTGACATTCAACATATTATAATTGGAGATATGCCTATATATATACAAGACATAAGGCTGCTTTCACTCAGCATGCCTTTAATAAAATTGAATCAATTATTGTACATACTATACAACGATAGAAAATGAGATTAGCTTGGTTTGTCTCAACATTATTCTTCTTAGGTTTCATTCTAACAACCCTTGTTGATGGCCATGGAGGGCTGAAAGTCGGCTTCTACAAAGGCAAGTGTGGGAAACATGATGCCGAGAAAGTTATTTACAATGTTGTTAAAGAAAAGATTGCAAGCGATCCTGATGTTGTGTCCGATCTTGTTCGTATATCATTTCATGACTGCTTTGTTAGGGTATGTAATAATAACCTATTAACTTTTGCACAATTGGTAATTTGTTTATATATAATGTAATGAACTAAAAACATTTTTTTGAAAGGGTTGTGATGCTTCGATTTTACTCGAGGGAGAAAATACAGAGCAAAAAGCACGGGTAAATCATGGTCTTGGTGGACTTAAACTTGTTAATGCTATTAAGGATGCTATTGAGAAAGTTTGTCCAGGAGTTGTATCATGTACGGATATCATTGTTCTTGGTGCTAGAGATGCTATTTTTTTGGTACGTTTAAAATTATATGTATTGGTGTGTGTCTAATGGATCAGAAACCATTAAATTAATGTGGATACATATTTTATCTAAAAAGGCACATACATGTACCTTTTAAGTTTTAGCTTTTTTTCTTTATTATCTAAAAAAAAAAAAAAGTTTTAGCTTTTTAAAATATGTATGAAAATGTCACTAATAATATGTACCCTAGTTTTTAATGAAAATATGTACCCTAGTTTTTAGTGTTATTCACCACTTTCAATAGTTTTCATATGATTTATTTTGTATTTTTTTCTTTATATATACTTGAAGAAATAAAAAAAACATTTGGTATACTATGTTTTAAATTTCATGTAGGCTGAAGGAAAATGGTATGAGGTTGAAACAGGAAGAAGAGACGGACGAGTATCACTTGCAAGTGAAGCACATGCTACTCTCCCTCCACCAACAATTCCAATACATAAAGCCATTGAATTGTTTGCTAAAAAAGGACTCAATAAGGAAGATTTTGTCGTTCTTTTAGGTATATACTATTCGGATTATTTTCTCTCATATTGATAGATTAAGGATGTTGTGCATATTTTACAAATCATTAGAACCCTTTTTGTTATCGCCATATGATTTCGAGATGGTATCTTCTTGACTTATAAAGTGTGTGCATTTCGAGTTTTCCCGTTAATATGATGACATTTACTATAAGTCCCCCTAATTGAACATGATATTAGAGCCGAAGGTTCAATAAAAAATTAAATGGTGGGTCCGAAAAGAATGACTTTCCTACCCATATTGATTACTCCCACATGCGAAGTTAACTGGAGTTCACATATGAGGGGGATGTCGGTATTGTTTGTCCCACATCGATGGATTAAAAATAGTGTGTACACTTTATAAGTCATTGGAGCCCTTTCTCCTATTGCCATATGGTTTCAGATGTTATCTTTTTGGCTTATAAAGTGTGTGCACTTCATATTTTTTTGATTATGTACTGACATTCATAATAAGTCTAACCTAATTGAACATATAGATGACTACAATTACTCTTCATTCGCAAATTAGAAGAATTAGATATTTTTTATGATTTAGTTTTAAAATCAAAGTTTTCCTATTTTAGGCGGACATACAGTTGGAACTACACATTGTCACTCATTTAAAGAACGTCTATACAACTTTAGAAAGACGAACAAGCCGGATCCAAGCATTGGTCCAAATCTACTTCATCTCTTGAAGAAGACATGTCCCACTAATAGTCCATCAGATGGAGAAGCATTCCTTGATCAAACTCAAGGAAGCCATTTCAAGATTGATAATGCCTACTATAAACAAATTTTGGTACACAAAGGAGTTCTAGAGATTGATCAAAAGTTGGCATTAAATCCTATCACAAGAGGTGATGTGAAGAGGCTAGCTTACAATCCTTATCATTTTTTGAACAAATTTGGTCCAGCTATGGTTAAAATGTCCAAAATTGGAGTTCTTACGGGCAACCAAGGAGAAATTAGGAAACATTGTGGGTATGTTAATTAGATTATTGTATCAATATTAAAATTAGCCAATAATTCATTTGGGAATTTGATTTTATCTCAATTACAACATGTTTTATTTTTCCTAAGTAGATAAATTCCTCAATTTAATTCTTATTACCTCTAAATAAAAATGGGTCATTCATTTTATATTATATTTTTTTGGGAAATTATCAATGGTATACCTGAGTATTGGTACTTTATTAATGGTATTCCTAAATTTTTTTATTATCAATGGTACCCTCGTATTATTGAGCCTCTTACAACCGTAACTGTTTTAACTTTTTCCGTCTAAAATTGAAAAATAAAAGAAAAAGAAAAAATTTAACGGTTTTGGACGATTTTGAACGGAAAAAGTAAACGAGGTTACGGTTGTAAGACGCTGCATAATACGAGGGTACAATTAATGATAAAAGAAATTAGGAATACAATTGATAAAATGTCAAAACTAACGTGATAATTTCCCTATGTTTCTCATTATTTTTAAAATATTTTTGTGTCAGCAACTCAGCATCATTCCTGTTTGTAGTCAATTATCTGTTTGATAAAGTTGTATAAGATGTTTTTGGAGTTTGTATGGACCCTTGAAAGCCAATATCGCGTTTGAAATGATAGTGAATGTTAATTAGTTCATAAAGATGATCATCTAATCTTAAGACAAATCTATATAATTAGCTCATTTCTCTAATTAATCACTTAAATTTCAATTGTAAATGATCATTTTAACATTAGAAGTGATCACTTTATAGTTATAAGTGTTCATTTTAAAACAATAGTGAATAAGTATATTTTGGAGAAACTCCATCAATTGAGAATTTGTGTTATTAGTTAGGACCGTATTGGATATTTTTGAGGCCCTGCGCAAAAGCAAAATAACGTACTTGTAAAATATGAACGTTATGCCTTTTTTCAAATGATAATTGATAAACTGCTATTTTTATCAATTAGACAAAACAATAATATGGTCAATAAACCTATTAACTTAGAATATACAATGAATTTAAATTATCATTACCTTAAACATAATGATTATCCATGAAAAAAATATCAATTTACATCCACCAACCAATTATTCAAAAACAAACAACTAGTCGTTGACAAGGTAACGAATGACAATTAATTATGGAAAGTCATGTCATTTATTATATTTTCACCTTTTCATCTATGTAAAATTTTTTATATCTCTTTTTTAATATATAAATAAAATAATATTTCAAAAAAATTAGGCCCTTCAAAATAACGGGGCCTTAAGCTGTCGATCGTAGTGCTCTTGTTAGAGATTCATCTCTGTAATTACCAATAATAATTGTTTATACGAAATAATAGTTGCCTTTTTTATTCAAATGTTTATATATATATATATATAATAATAATAATAATAATAATAATAATAATAATAATAATAATAATAATAATAATAATAATAATAATAATAGTTATAATAACAATAATAAAAGAAAAACAAGATAACTAGGCAGTCGATTTTGCAAATCTATGAAATTGGATTTGATATCCGGTTTAAGTTAAATATTTGATTGGAATTATTAGATATTTAAGAAAATAGATAAATCATCCAATTTGAAAATTGAATATGGGATTCCGTATTGGATAATTTGAATAATATGTTTTCTCTCTACTTAAATGTGGTTATTGTAACAAAAAGAATCTTTACGTCTAATAATAATTAAGACTTTTGAGTAACAACGTATGGAGACACCAAAAAGAATGAAAACATAGTAAATGAAGTAGAAGATGAGTAGACGATAAATTATTGAAAAAGTAGTACTCATAACAATTATTGTCCCTTCTTTCTCATACGCACATGTGCTAACAGAAATATGCTTTAATAATGTTTTCCAAAGGAAGTGTCAAACTACCAATCTAATCAAATAATTAAGTTGCTGACTGACCCCCAAAAATATAAAACGGCAAGCTTGAACAACGTTTTTCCAAATCAAAATTAAAATTTCGACAGATGCCCGTCCGCCAAGATAAATAGTCTGATAGCGACTCTAAAAAATACCCATGGGTATATCTTTCCGCCCGCTTAGTTTAATATATTAATTATTAAATAGTAATTCTTTTATTTTTTTTAGTTTCTCTAGTCTACTCATCTACTGTCTACATTACCATTAAATAATAATTACTCAACTTAGTTTGATAATCCTATTAGTACTCTATTCTACTGATGTACTGTCTAAATTACTCCGTAGTAAGATGATGATAATCGATGATCGCATTGCTTTGGTTGGATCATCCAATATAATGTTTATATTTATGTAAATTGAGAATTTTGAGATCTTTTTATGTATCTAAAGTACTTTGGAAAATATATTGTATTATTTTAATTGTTATTAAGACTTAACTTTATAATTTGTATTGCATTTTAATTTTTATATACGAAATGCCCGCTAACCGGGGGTCTCGCCCACTAAGAAAATGGTTGGGTAACGATAAAAAACAGGTCTGTCAATGCGGGCAGATCGAATTTTGAATATATGAGCCCGCATGTAAATTTTTAAGGGATTACTCGGTCCACTACCTGCCTAAGCCCGAGCATGAACAACTCTAGCTAGAACTGTGGGTGCAACACAAATTCTCCTCATACATGGCGTTTAATTTTTCACATTAAATGAGAGGTGGTTAAGATTCGAACTAGTTACCTCTTGTCAAGCTGGCTTGCTAAGGGACCAATTCAATCAAAAGTTTAAGCTGATGGTTAAGGCCTTAAGATATATAACATACTTAACGCGCCCTCTCACATGAGAGCTCTTTGTGCTAGAAGTGTGGATGCAACACAAGCCCTCCTTATATAGCGAGTAACGACACAAGAATAATACTCGCGATATACCCACCTGCTGTTCACACAAATTTATCTCAAATAGTGAGTTACCGCAAGTGTAAGGTGTTGTAGGACATACGGATCGAACACAAAGAGTGGAATGCGAGACTTTGGGCCTCTTAGGTATTGGGATAACATAAGATAGGGGTAGTGATGGTTTAAACTATGATTGTAACTAAAAAAAACAATAAAGAAAGAAAACACCTGGGTAGGGGCTGACTTACATGCAATGGACTTCATATGACATGTTAAGGATCTATTTCAGCGTAATTGTAAAGGTGTGAATTTAAATACAAAGAGCGATCCGATCTTGGATAGGGCTTGGGATCGCCTCCGAGAATCTCATTCCCCTCACTCTCGTGATCGATAATAAGACCCACGGGCAACAAATATCCAACAACCCGTCAATCCTTCCTTATTCTCGTAGGCGAAGGGTGAAACTCCCAATCTGTGGGGTGAGTGCAACGTTCAACTCTCGTTGATCCCTTGTCCTGAACTCCAATTATTGGTAAGAGGTCAAATCTCCCAAAAACCCAACTCTCGTTGATGTTTAGAGGGCGATCCGAGTGACCTCAACACAATAAATAGAGTAACCCACTTCTCGGGTTCACAATGAAACCAACATCAACCATTAACTACCAATTATCAGTCCATATGCAAAGGTTAGGTCAACCTCCAACCCTAAAAGACTACTTATTACTCATACTATCAATATATCTAGCAATGACAACAAATGCTAACATGATGATCAAGCTACTGAAATTAAGCAAAAACATAGTATAATTCAACAATGGTGAACATCACAAACCATTATGAAATTGCAAAGTAACAAAGGAATAATGTGGTTAAAGCAAGAAGGAATATACCTACAAAGTTTGAAAGTGATTGGTAATCAAAGATATAAAACCCAGAAATTGCAATAGCTTCAACTCTCAACGATGGAGGTTGAGATGAATAGAAACCCAAAAATAGTGAGAGAATAGAGAGAATTGAAGGAATCAAAATCAGAAGATAAGCTTGATTACAAACTAATTGAAATGCTAAATGATAAAATCTAGGGTTCTTTAGCTAATAAAAAACAAATTAGAAAGCTAGAAACAAAAATAATCTACAATAGGTTAAGCTAAAACTATTCTAGGGCTCCCCCTTTTTCTAGTACATCAAGCCTTATATATAGCAAAACACCCCTCATGACCTAAGACCTCTGCTAAAAATAAACATTATACCCTTAGAAGGCCGTCCAAATCATAATTGGGCCCTAGGAAAATGTGCACTTGAATTGGAGAAGCCAAAGGTTCAACTCGAGAATTGATCGATCGATCGATCTAAAGAGATCGACCGATCAATCTCAGCTGCTGGTCATCACAGATGCATTGAGGTCTCTTGCCTTCTTGCCTTCAAATGAGTGCTTGGGACTATCTCCTATCCTCGGTTTAGCTCCGTTCCCTCTCTAAAACCTCTAGGAGATTAAGGGCGCAATTTCCCTAACTTGCTTTGCTCGAGAAAAGGTGATCAATCCTGCAAAAACGAGCAAAACACAATATACCCTACACAAGGGAGATCAAATCTCATAAAACTAATAAGAAAGAACAACAACCGCATGAGAATGTAAACTAAATAAGCATAAAACAAGGGAAAATGGAAAGTTATCACCCGCCCGCCCGACTAGTTTTTGAACATATATATTTTTATTTTAAAAATGTATGAGAAAAATAATACTCTAAGGCCTAGACTTTTAATCCATCTTCAGATTACTTTAAAAGTCTAACAATGTGGAACTTTAAGGTTTTAATTTTAACTTAAAACACCAAAATAAAGTTTAAAAGACACTTGACATTACTTTCTAGTCGTATTTCATAGTTTGGACAATGCGTTGTATTATTTTAATTTTCTAAGACCTTATATTGTGATTATATTTCTTGTAAGAAATGTTTATCTGAATTTTTTTATTACATTTATTATCACTATTCATTCTTCATGGTTATTTCATACTCCCTCGTATTCTTTCTATTAGTCCCATTTACTTTTGGGTTACTATTCTCTTATCACTCTTAATATATATTTTATTCTTAATTTATAAGTTAAAATATAGTAAAGTAGGATCTTGTTTGTGATAGAATTGGTAGAATCATCGGTTGCCATTTCATTTCAAAATGAGAGAATAAATACAAGAGTAATCTTGGAGGGTAAGGAAACTAGCTACAAGAGTAATCTTGGAGAACAAACAAACTAGCTAGTTACAAAATAATTACCAAAATATAAAGATTTACAAGATATGCACAATATTCTATTACACCATGCGGTCGAATCGGGAGGTCTGCGAACACTGAGACTGGATCGAAAATCATCAAAAAGAACTTGAGACAGAGCCGTGGTAAAGATATTGGCAATTTGATATCCATATGGAACATGAAGAACTCGAACATCACCACGCTGAACCTTTTCACGAACAAAATGAATGTCCATTTTGATATGCTTAGTGCGTTGATGATGAACAGGATTGTCCAACAAATAAACAGTACTAACATTGTCACAATAAACAAGAGTGGCTGTGGGAATAGGACAATGAAGCTCAAGAAGATAGTTACAAATCCAACAAGTTTCAAAAACAACATTATCAACACCACGATACTCAGCTTTGGCACTAGACTTGGAGACCGTAGGTTGGCGCTTAGAAGACTGTTAGCTGTATTTTATTCATACTTTATCCCCATCAGTTGGATTTATTATATTGGGATTTTGCATAACTATGGTTGCTTTATTTGGGATTTTACGCTTGGTTGGGTATTTTGGTGTTTTTGTGCATTTCAGGTAATATTAGTCAAAACTGATCACAAACCAAGTACATTTGGCACATACAATATTCACTTTACTCCAAAAGCTAAAGTAATCAAAGCCTTGATGACCCAAGTCAAGGAAATAAGGCCAAAAGAGGCTAATGAAGACCATTCTAAGCCCACTCGGCCAAAACTGGGTCGAGCCAAGCTTGCTCGAGCATAAAAAAGACTTGCATTAGAGATAGAAGCTGAGCAGGACCATCCTGAAGGCCGCTCGATCTGGTCGAGTGATGTTGGCTCGGGTCGAGCGAAAGTACTATTCACTTCTAGTAGCTTCAGGCTATCGACATAAAAATTTTCGATTGGTCGAGCGGAGCCTTTTTTGGTGACTGCTCTATTTTTAAAGATCCTGACCTGTGTACCTGATGCTTGCTTGACCAGGTCGAGCGGATTAACTCGGGTCGAGCGATTGGGGCGGTTAGAAATAATAATGCTTATAAAAGCTACGGATTGGATGCCCTACTCATTTCTTCAGCCTCTCATACTCTACTACTCCACCACCCCTATTTGCCACCTATCTACTGCCTACCTATGTCAAGCATAGGGGTGGTGGAGAAATCATGAAGCCACTTGTCCTCCCTCCTATAAATAGAGAAGAAGAAGGCTCAAGCAAATCATCCACTTCTTCTATAACTCATTTTCTTTACTTCAAGCTTTCTTTGGTATTTGTTAGTTTTAAACTTCCTTATGTACTTTCCATGATTCTGGTCTTGTATTCTTAATTTCATTTTTCTACTCAAATAATTATTAGATATTTTAAGCTTTTAATTTATCATTGAAGATCATTTGATACACTAATGTAATTGAGATTAAGTTAATTCTATGGAAGCATTTCATCAAGCATTTGAATTGCAATTGAAGCTTTATAGAGTTTATCATTGGTATTCATTAATTTTCATTTGGTTGTCTTCCTTGGATTAAATTCCAAATTAGTCATTCCTATTCTCTACACTTTATTGCTTTTGATTTTTTATTTATTTATCATGGATTCATATTCTTTAGTTATGTTCAATTTCAATATGAGTGAGTAGTTCAATTTGGCTTAGGCTAGGTATTATCACCATGTATGTAGTCGAAATTGTTTTCTTTACCTTTGGCTTGGTTGTGTTGTTTATGGTTTGAGATGGATTTTTCTATTATTATAGTGTCATTGGATTGAGGGCAAGAGTCATTTTTAATGATAGTCTAGGCTTGAAAATTGAATCATCTCCATGAGAATAAGTAGATGTTTTGATTGGAAATGATGAATGTGTGCTCCATGTGCTTAGTTCCATGAGAATAGATAGTTGAGTATGTTTTAGGAAGCTTTTGTTGCTCGAGAGAGAACATTAATATCTAAGATGCGTTCTTCCCCATAAACCATATTTATGACCTTAGGTTGAAGATTAGTAAACACTACTTTGGTGAGAAAGCCTAGCCTTTACCTCTTCATTATCATATGACCTTTTGATGTGTTTGTATTGCCTTTGATCTTATGTTCTTGGTTAGTTAGCATTTGTATTTATTTTATACTTTGTTTTAGCTTTTGTCTTTATTTGCTTGTTTTAGTTGATTACACCAACAAACATCTATATATACGTTGTTAAACAAACTAATTGATTGAGAATCCCTTGATATACACCCCACTCCCTGTGGATTCGACCCTGATAGGTGCAAATTTTAATAACCGCAAGTACATGGTTGACGTGTAGTTGCGGGTCGAACACAAGGAGGCGAGTTAATCAATTTGTTTTTTTATGACTACAAGACACGGATCAAGAAATAATGTGATTGAGAAACTAATACGATGCAAAAACTAAAGCTAAAATAATGATTAATATGAAGATAAAAATGATATGACAAGCTCTAGGGTGTCGGGCGTCACCTAATTTTAACATAGGAATCGATCACTCTCATGATTGTATGAAATTGAATCATTGGCATAATTAAATGTGATGTAATTAATCTCAAGCTTCCGCTCTATTGATTAATATCGATTTAAGACCAAACTAGTGTTAATCCTCAAACTTCCATTTTATTGGCTAAACTAGTAGGAATTTAACTTAAATATATTTCAATCCTAAATTAATTATAATCTCAAACTTCCGTTTTATTGAAAAGATTAATAAAGATGTTTAAACCGAGATTTATTAAGCGTAGATTTAATTATAGACCCAAATTTCACACAATCAATCGATAAAACGTCATCCCATGCTTCGAATTAGGGATTATACCCTAACCCTAAAGAAGAAAACTACTCACTAAACATGATGATAAATATGCAATTCATAATGAATGATGACTTAATAGAGATACTAAACATAAAACGATGAATGATTTCAATGCAAGATATAAATAAAAAGCAATTAACAAAGAAAACTTACTAATTACGAAGAACGATAATGTAAATTGCAAGAGGAATCAATGTAACAACGAAGTTTTGCAACAAAGGCTTAAAGAACAAAAATAATTCTCCATATAATTCATTAAAAACTACTCCTAAAAACTGATAGAAACCTCAAAACTTTTGTATTTGAAACACTTTTCAACTCTTTTGCCCATCTTCATTGTAAAACATCTTCAAACGAGAAATAACCTCTTTAGTAAACTCCATCAACATTAAAACCATAAGAATTATGCTTAAAAACGATCAAAACCACTCAAAATCAACATGAATAACCAAAATGGGTAGAGTAGCATAAATCTTCAAAATAAGCACGAAATTATTAACAATAATCATCATTAAGGAGTATAAAATGATATAAATAAGTGCAAATAATTGCATTTATCAGACCCGTACTTGTCGATGTACTACGCTACGCCGTGCACTTGCGGTAGTACTATTGAAGGACGTGAAGTCCCGATCACAGACCAAGAGATCAAATTGTCACCTAGATAAACACAGTAACCAGAAATAGGGGACTGTATAATAATAATCCATGGTCAAGAGTCCCTTGAATGTACCAAAGAATTCTATGAAGAGCAGATATATTTTCAACTCGATTATCATGATAAGCACACTTGTTGAACGACATAAATAATATCCGGACGGGTGATAGTAAGTAACTGTAAGGCTCCAGCTAAGCTGCAATACAAGGTAGGATTATCATATCGAGACCTAGTATCAACACAAAGTTTGCTAGATGCAGTAACAGGAGTAGGAGCAGGTTTGCATTGAGACATGCCAAGTTTATCCAAAATTTCAGCAGCATATTTGTTTTGAGAGAGAAATAGACCTGCAGGAGTACGAGAAACAACAATACCCAAGAAGTAACTAAGAGGACTGAAGTCCTTCATAGAAAATTCCAAACTTAATTTAGACATAATTGTAACAGGCTCAAATTTCTTAATCTTAATCTTCCGATTAATTATTACGAAATTTCTTTTCGAATTCCTAATCCTTTGGTTATCTAATTCAAATCACCTTTAATTCCTAAACCTTATTCCGATTTTTGTAATTTCTTCCAAATATTAAACTTATATATATATATATATATATATATATATATATATATATATATATATATATATATATATATATATATATATATATATATATATATATATATATATATATATATATATATATATATATATATATATATATATATATATATATATATATATATATATATATATATATATATATATATATATATATATATATATATATATATATTCTTAAATTTCTTTATAAGCACTAAAATATTATTTTATAATACGAAAAGTAAAATTTTAATATTATATTTACGGTTTTATTAAAACGTTACGTTTCAATTTTGTTTCCTTAAATTAACTTTACTACTTATCATTTTAACTTTACAACTTTGATTTAATTATTTTATACCTAAAAATTAACTATATTTTTCTTATTAACTTTAAGTATAGTTTTAACTAAAATTTTCTAAGTAAACTATCATATTTTCATAATCAAAACTTAATCATACTTTCCCATTAATCTAAAACATTTCACTAGCATAAACTAGAACAAAAATTTGATGAATCAAAATCCTTTCTACATCAATCCATAATGTTCATCACTTACACAAGCTATCACCATTTCCTTACACAAGTTAACCTTCTTCTACACTCCAAACTCTTACACATCCACTTACACACTCCAACTCTTACACATTCACTTACACACTCTAAATCACTTACACAAGTTAACCTTCTTTTTCATACAATCTAATGAACTAAAAAGTTGCCCAAAACCCATTATAAATACCCCTCCTTAGCCATGAGATCACTTGCACCCCCATCATCAAATCTTTCTACCATTCTTTCTTATATCTTCACTTCATTAACATCTTACTAACTTTATACCCTTTTTATTTGTTGAAGAATCAAATGAAGATGGAGCTTGATCTTATCACTTCTTAAGCCAATAATCATCAACTTTTGAAAAGTCAAGTATTATATTTTGGAGCTTGGATATCATTTTCTTTTGGGTAATTGAAGATCTACTTCTTTGAAGCTTGGAACCTTGAAGACTTTCTCTTTTGGAGTTTATTTCCTTAAGTTCTTATTTTCCTATTATTATTCTCTTACTTGGTTTAGCACCACCTTTGGAGGAAAATGGTACAAATTTTCTTAACTCTCTCGTAATGTGATATTTATTTATGGTTACTCGATAATATAAAAGCATGATCAACATGATGTTATTTTAGTCATTTAAACTTTATATGGTAATATTAAAGTCATATCCAGTTTAGTGATATTTTCGTCAAAACAATAATACTTTTGGGACACTCGAAAAAAAGTCATATATATGGAAATTTTTGATTAATATGATAATATAGATATATATGAATTTTACTAGTTAAATAAACTTATGTGTTTAAAATGATTCCATATCATCTTGGTGTTTTGATAAATTTTTTTTTTGTTGGACTCAAGTAATTATAAAGAATTATTAATCGGTTTATCGGTAAAATAGTCAAACAAATTTGTTAAAATGCTTAGCATTGTTTTTCTTGAAAACTCATTTCATATAGATTTTGGACCCTTAATAACTTGTCGGATTATGTTATTTTTATTGTGATGATAGATCCGTTTTACTATTTTACTGGTTATTTGATAAAATATGTTACTAAGTACTTAGAAATATTACCCTTGACTGTTATGATTATTTATGACATAATAATGACTTAGTTTAGCCTCAGGAATCTTAGTATAGCTACGAAAATTTGTTATTTAATTAATATTAATTTATTAGATACTAGTAATTTGTTTCTATTAAAAGGGTAGAATTGTCAAAATTTTGACTAGTGGAAGTTTGACTTATAAGAATGTAAACTATTTCGGTTTAGAGTCTTGTTTGATATTTCATGATATTGATTGTATGACTCTGATAGTAAGGTAACGTCGAACCATGGACCGGCATGTAAAATCCCGGCGTCCGTGTAAGCCGGCACGTAAAATGCGGTGTCAGACAGGGGGTCCGAGAAAAACCCATCCTGTGAAGTCTCGAGCATAACAGTATTGAGAGGAGTGACGACTCCCACCACAGTTAGGGTTTAGGACTACGGTCCTCACCTAACCAGACCCTTAGATATATCAGTTGTCATTATTGTTGTGATCTTGTGATGTGCTATGATGGTAAAGTTATGAGGCTTAATTGAATTTGATTAAATAAGCATTAAGGTTACCAAGTATTTAGTAGCAGTAATGAACTTCTGCAAGTATTGAGAATGTAACTTAATCGCTTAGTAAAGGTCAATAATGAGTAATAACCTTCTCTATTGTGCTTGATGATTATTTTGTAAGTATGATTTTACTATCGCATCATAAGCTTGTTGAGAAAATTGTACTCGGCTTTATCGCTGACCGATTGAATCGGCTGTCATCCGTATTATGGATGACAGTATTTTGCAGGAAAATTTAGCTCAGGTTTCGATCCAGGCCGCAACTTTAATTATTCTATCGAGGACTTAGCTTCAATGATTTTACTTGATGACTATATTGTACTTATGTTTTTTTATCGTATTTAAGTAAACCATATTTTATATTTTCTCAGTTGTAAGATATTTTTTTTTCTTATGTTTTGAACAATTTTAGTTTAAATGGTTTTTAGCAGTTCGGCGTTTTACACTTCCGCATTATTTATCTTAAGTATAATTATTAAAGTTAATTATGTATCGAGAGTGCCGAGAAATAGACCTGCAGGAGTACGAGAAACAACAATACCCAAGAAGTAACTAAGAGGACTGAAGTCCTTCATAGCAAATTCCAAACTTAATTTAGACATAATAGACTGACGAAGAAGATGAGAAGAAGCACTGAGTATAATATCATCCACATACAAAAGAAGATAAGCAATATTGGACTCATGACAATAAACAAACAAAGAGTATCACAAATGCTATTACGAAAACCAATGGTAGTCACAAAATCAGCAAACCGTTGATACTAAGCTCGAGGGGCCTGCTTTAGACCATAAAGAGACTTTTGGAGAAGACACACATGATTGGGTCGAGTGGGATCACGGAATTCCAAAGGTTGATGCATGTACACAGCTTCATTCAAGTGACCATGGAGAAAAGCTTTTTTAACATCCAACTGATAAGTGGACCAAGATTTAGACAGAGCAATACTCAAAACAATGCGAATAGAATCAGGTTTGACCACAGGGCCTAATAGTCTCATCATAGTCAATGCCCTCTCTTTGAGACTTGCCATCACCAACAAGTCGTGCCTTATAGCGCTCAAAAGAACCATCAGACTTAGATTTCACTCGGAAAATCCACAAGGAACGAATAACATTAGCATTCGGAGGCCGCGACAAAGGATCCCAAGTATTATTCTCAATTAAAGCATCAAATTCACCCTTCATAGCTTGTTTTCAGTTAGGGTCACAGAGGGCATGGATAGGATTTTTGGTAATAGGAGAGAAGGAGACGGAAAAGGCGTTGGGATTGGGTTTGAAAATGCCATGCTTAATACGGGTGGCCATGTCGTGCGGAGGATGAGGATTTAGTGATGAGGAGCGATTTAAGGAAGAAAGTGGGCTAGAGGATGGGGTCTGTGATGAGCTACGTGAGGCGGGCCCATAAGGAAGGGAAATAGGAGCTGGAGGGTGGTTAACTGGGCTAGGCCCAGTGTTCTGAGTTGCTAGGGGAGGGTGTGTATTTTGGGAAGCTATTGTTAGACTACTAGGGAGACGACGCCCAATAGATGAGGGGAGGGAGTTAAGAGATGGGCTGCTGCTGTTGGGCTAAAATTGGTGGAGGAAAAAATAAGGATTGAGATCATCTAAAAAATCATATTCTTTAGGAGAGGATTGTGAGGACCAAGAAAAAGGAAAGGAGGCTTCGTCAAAAAGGACATGGCGGGAGAGAATAATCTTATGAGAGGAGAGATAATAGCACTTGTAACCACGATGCAAAGATGGATATTCCAAAAAGACACATGGAGATTAGCAGGGTTGTAATTTATGAATTTTTGTGGAAGAGATGAGAGGAAAACATAAACACCCAAAAACCCAAAGATACGTATAGGTGGGAGATTTATGGTAAAGCAAGTGAGTAGAAGTTAAATGACCAAGTAACTTGGAAGAGAGAATGTTTAGGAGATAAGTAGAGGTATTCAAGGTGTGAGGCCAAAAATAAGAGGGAAGGGATGTATGACACAATATGTACAAATGATATTATTTATTGTGCGAATTTTTCTTTCGGATTTTCCATTTTGGGATGAAGTTTGGGGGCAAGAGAAACGAAGAGAGATACCACAAAAATGGTGAAAATTTTTATTATCAAATTCATCCCCATGGTCACATTGAAAAGATTTGATATTAAGTTCAAATTGAGTATTGATAAAGGTGTTAAATTGCACAAAAATATCATACACTTGAGACTTGCGAAATAACGGAAAAGTCCATAAAAAATTTGTATAATGATCAAGAAAGATGACATAGTATTTGTAGCCCGGAGGGCTTGAAATGGGAGAAGATCATATATCACTATGAATAATATCAAAATGTTTAGTACTCACAAATTAAGAATTAACAAAAGTTAATCTAACATGTTTACTCAAAGGACAAGAATGACACACAAAAGAAGGAGTTTTATTACATTGGATAGAATTAGAAGAATATAAGGAATGAAAAATGTCATTTCCCAGGTGACCTAAACAGGAATGCCAAATAGTAGAAGATAAAAAAGCCGAATGTGGATAGGACGGGATGGTAGCTCCATGTGTCAAATGGAAAGGATGATGATCACTAGTGATATTAGACCGTAAGAGGATATTCCCCGTGCCCAATTCTTTCGTAGAAAAACCATAAAGATTAAATTCAACAGAAACTTTATTATCACAAGTAAACTTACGAACAAAGATAAGATTTTCAATGAGTTTAGGGGCATGTAAGACATTTGTGAGAGTAAGGGAAGGATTAGAGGGAGAAATGGGTAAATCACCGTGACCTTAAACCGGAATCATATCACCGTTACCAATAATTATGTGATTATTATGATGATGCTTCAATGGAAAATACTTAAGAAAATTACCTTGAGGGTGAGTCGTGTGGGAAGTAGCAACGGTATCCATGTAAAAATGTTCATCTGGAGAGGACAAAGAGAGAGTATGCATAGCTTGATTGATATTCGTCGGAAAGTAGTCCGGCAAGGAACATGACCCGGTAAATAAATTATGGGCTGGACAAGGCCCAAGGATACCCGGAGAGGAGTAGGTGGTGGGATGAATTTTAGGAGAAGCCATGGAAGAAGCAAGACAGAAGGGGCGGCAGTAAGGATGGGGAACGATTATCTTGGGGAGTAAGGAAGAAAGTAAAAAGGGTTGAAGAGAGGAAAAAGAACTTAAGCTCTTGATACCATGATAGAATTGGTAGAATGATTGGTTGCCATTTCATTTCAAAATGAAAAATAAATACAAGAGTAATTTTGGAGAGTAAGGAAACTAGCTAATTACAAAATAATTACCAAAATATAAAGATTTACAAGATATGCACAATATTCTATTCTATTTTATTAGTTTGATTTGTATCAATGTAAAGATTATTAATATCAAATTTTTATAATTTTTGATTAAGCATAATTAGAGATATTAAGGAATAAAATGTTGTCTCGGCAAATGTAAAAAAAGTAAATGGAACTAATATATTGAATAGGAGGGAGTATTATTCTTATATGGAATAAGCACTCTTATTTAAACAACAATCAATCTTAACTTTTCGATTCATTCGTGTTTTAGTAGCTCCTGATCTTCAATGTTGGAACTTTTACTTCACATATTTCGAAATACTACAGAAAGTATAACCAACATATACTTTAACGGGCTAAGTAGATGAGTAAACCACAAAAAATTTTGTGTTCTTATTGCTTTTGCAATTCTTTATGTGATTGCTGTTTCTAATATCATGTTTGGTATTTTTTATTCGCTCTAACGTACGTATCGCCGTTCTTGTCTTTAAAATCACTTTTTCTATATAGTTCCTCATTGAAGAACCAACTTTGGATCGATTGCATCAATACATCAATTTAGAGGTATTTATTCGGATTATCAGGTTAATTTCGAGTCAGTTTTTCGGGTTGATTTTTCTATTCGCATTGATCTTTACAATAATCCAACCTTTTCATAATTTTCCTACAATAATCCCACTATTGATTACCCATGAATAATCACAATTTTAGGGGTATTTTCTTAGAGTAAACTTAGCTAACCCGTTAGACCGACTATAGTAGCCAATTCACCAAAAAAGTAAACTGAAAATTAATTTAAAATTAGAGAAAAATTTTAAAAATTTACATAAAAAATTTTAAGTAATAAAAAAAATCAGAAATTGTTTTCTATATTTTTTAAACAGTTTTTTCGACACTTTATTTCAATTTATTTTTTAAAAAATAAAATTTGCTATAACAAGTCATTCGGTTACCGGGTTCACTCTAAGAAATTACACTCCAAAGTTGGGATTATTCATAGGGATGCAAACGGGGCGGGGCGGGGCGGGTATTGGCGTTACCATCCCCATCCCCATCTGGTAAATCAATCTCCATCCCCATCCCCATCCCCATCCCCGCGGCGGGTATAATTTTTTTCCCCGTCCCCGCCCCGATGGGTTTGTACCTAGTACCATCTCCATCCCCATCCCCATCTGGGTATCCATTCCCGTCTAATACCCATTTTACCCGCCCCACCATCCGTCAAATCCCTGCTTAATACCCATCTGTGTCACATATTTATTTTCAATTATTTAGGCCTTAAAACCCATAATTGTGGCCTACCAAGATGAGGCGTCTTCCGGTTTGTTCACAACACGCCACATGATCAGTTTACATTCAACAATCGACATGGAAGCAATCAACAGGAGTATGCATTAACTGATTTGAATATGATGTCTGGAAACAATCCTTTTTTTGTAAAGCTTAAAGATAAATGCTCATCACTGGTACATTTCAATGTTATATTCAAAGGGCCAACATAAATTTTTTTTTTTTAAAAAAAAAAACTAAAAAATGATGATATTTACCTAGGGTATTCCAATTCTCAAAATTTGTACATTTCGTAAGGCGGGGCGGGGCGGGGCGGGGATGGGGCGGGTATCACCTAAAACCCATCCCCATCCCCATCCCCGCGGTGGGTATGAATTTTATACCCGTACCCGCCCCATGACCCATCAAACCGGTACCCATCCCCGCCCCGATGGGGCGGGGATGGGGCGGGTCTCCTATTAGACCCGCCCTGCCTGTATCCCTAATTATTCATGGTTACTCAATAAGTAGGATTATTGTAGGAAAATCATAAAAATGTTGAATTATTCTAGGTAATTTTTACTATTTCAAATTTATTTTGAAATCGGGTTAAATCAAACAATTATCAAGTGATCGTGTTTTAAACACGTCTAATGATCAACCTTATCTTGTAGTGACTTGTGAACCTCATTAACAATCAAACAGATCATACAAGCTGTGTTTGAAGTTAAATTTTTCAAACACTACAACAACATTACTCTACCTACCTATTTCTCAACCATATTAAAACCTTCAAAAATACAAACAATATTCTTATTTGTCTCAATGCATGTGCCCTTCCCCTATAATACTGCCAATTTGCATATGTATTGTAATAATCTACTTAGGGTTATAACTTGACTTCAACCACTTATACATAACATATGTGGGTCAACCCTATGCTAATTAAAATCAATGAACCCAGCAAATGATTAATTGCAGAAAAATTGTTAAGTCAATCAAGAAGCATGTCTGTTTTGGGTTGCACCAATCATACTACTAATTTCATTATTATTTAGCCTAATTGATGCTATAATGATAGGTTCATGCAAGATAATTATAGCATTTTTTCACGTTCATGACATTTGTACAAGGCAATCAATTATGGGAAAATAATAACATGCAAATTAAATATTAATTAATTCTACCAACTAATAATTATGATTGATATTGCTTAAGAACTATAAATGAAGGATGTTCTCATGCTAAATTTTATCATCCCATCTACATCATTTTAGCTTTGTATCTCATAATACCAAGCTAAATATAGTAAAATGTGGTGTGCATCTCCTTCAACAATTTTAGCCCTAGGGCTCATTTTGGTTACCTTAGTTAGCCAATGTTATGCTAATAACCAACTATATGTTGGCTACTATAGAGGAAAATGTTGGCAATACAATGTTGAAGAAATTATTTTCAATGTTGTTAAGGCTAAATACGCTAAGGATCCTACTATTGTCGCTGGCCTTATTCGATTACAATTTCATGATTGCATTGTTAGGGTGAGTATTGAGTACGTGTTAATTCATATTATATTGTTGGGATTATTATTTTGACACTGATATTCGGTATAATTGATTATGTATGCTCTAGTATTGATTGATAGTCCTTTATTGATTAGTTTTGAACTTTTGTTTGTTATTGTAGGGATGTGATGCATCAGTTCTCCTCGATGGACCAAAGACAGAAAAGACTGCAAAACCAAATCAAAGTCTAAAAGGTTTTTATGTTATCGATGCTGCAAAAGAAGCTGTTGAGAGAATCTGCCCAGGAGTTGTCTCTTGTGCTGATGTGCTAACTATTGCAGCTAGAAGTGCTGTCTTTTTGGTAAGATAATAATTTTTGTATAACCTTTTCATACATTAGGCTTCAAATGTACTTCATTTGTTACATTATACTTGAATTTAATAGTGACATTTTCTCATATAATATATCATAATCAGATGTAAGTATTTCAAAACAGAGGTAATACATAATAATTTCTTTATACCAAGAGAACTAATACAAGCTTCAATGTAGGCGGGAGGTAGATGGTACTACGTAGAAACAGGAAGACGAGATGGTTTCATCTCATCTAGAAGTGAAGCCCTTGCAAATCTTCCATCAGAACACATAACAACTCGTGATGCTATCCAATTATTTGCTTCTAGAGGATTAAGTAAAGAAGACTTTGTTGTTCTTCTAGGTATAATCTAAAAATTTTAGTAAAAATTATATTTTATTTTAAAAAAATATATTTAATTAGCTAAATTTATAAACGTAAGTACTAACCTAGCTAATTATACGTATAGGAGGACATTCTGTTGGAACAACACACTGTGACAAATTCAGTAGTCGTCTATACAACTTCCACAACACCGGTAAACCAGATGTAAGAATGAATTCCGGAATGCTCTATGCTTTGAGAAGAATGTGTCCAAGAAAGAGTGGTTCCAACAACATAGTATACTTCAAAAATGCTCCTACAGGTCATTACCAAATTGACAATGCTTACTACAAACAACTATTGGTAAACCAAGGACTTCTAGAAGTTGATCAAAATATAGGAAGTTCTCCACTTACTAATAGTATTGTGAAGAAGCTGGCTTATGTTCCAGGCTACTTTGACAAAAAATTTGGTCAATCCATGGTTAAGATGGGAAGAATTGGTGTTATTACTGGAAAGCAAGGAGAAATTAGAAAATATTGTGGTGCAATTAATCACTACAAACATTGATTTTATGTTCTTCTTTTTATTTTGGATCAATATTTTTATTTTTTACTAATTACTTTTTATGTGTTATATTTTTAGTGATTTCCTGTTTGTCCTACTAAGTAACATATCTTTTTGTTAAATTGAGGGTTCAAATTATTCAATAATTATAATTTCTAGAGTTGCTTTTCTTTGGCATCTTGCTTGAGATCACTCGTGCACTTATGATTGAATCTCAAGTTTCGAGATATTTCTGGTCTGAAGCTATTACCATCGCCACCTACCTAACCAATCGGCTACCTTCAAAACCTTTCAAATATCAAATCCCTCTTGACACTCTTAAACAACATGTCCCCATCCCTTTCTCTTATTCCTTAC